>NC_083627.1:6847152-6969652 GCF_963584025.1 Labrus mixtus | reverse complement strand
CTTCTCTTCTCAGTCTGGAGACTTTTATTTGATTGCGTTCGTTATGAAATTAGCCGTAAATGTCCGCAGCACTTGATGGACTGTCACCTTCACACAGGTGAACGCTGCTTTCTAAAGAGAGCATTTGCACATGAAGTTACACTTCATGGAGCAGCAGTGTGATCCTTGAAATAAAACCGAAAGTGAAGACCAAAAGACATAGGCTTCTAGTTGCCAAGGTAACAACTTAAGGGATCCAAATACACAGTAAACAGTGAAATCCAGCCCAGTAGGTAATATCTCTCTCTTCTGTTTTCTTTCCATCAAAGTTCAGCGTGTGCTGAGATGCCACAACGTTAATAATTCATCCGGCTTTAACTTTAATAACAAAGAAAGTTGAAACCTATTTGATAAAAAAATAGGCAAACAAAATGTGTTATTTTCTCTTTTTATGGCTGTGGCTCAGCGGTATGGTCAGCCGTCTCTACAGGTTAGAGGTTCGATTCCAAGCTCCTGCAGTTTGTGTGGAGGTGTTCTCATGCACGATATCGACCTCTGAATAGCTTGTCCTGCATAGCCAGAGGCGTGTGGATGGATTAGCTCTGATGGGCACCTGCTTGATGCTTCTGTGTTGGCTCTATGCCGTGCACGCACTAACCACGAGGCGACCAGCGCCACGAGGTGCGAGTTGTACTCATAATTGTCCTCGGTGCTGCAGGTTGAAGTCTCGTAAAGCGAGGTGTGCAGATCTGACGATTAGCAGGCTAACATTAGCCGCCAGAAGTAACCGTGCGGTCTGACACGCCTGTACGGATGATCCTGGAATATATTCTCTCTTCAGTCACGGCCAACAAGCTGATGGATTTCTGATGCTCTCTCATCTTAGCTCCTGGCTCTCTGAGCGCTCACTCTCCTACCCTCGCTGTATCCATCCATCCATCCATCACTCCTCCACTTCTGCCTCATAATTACAAAGAAAGGACGAGCTCACAGAGATAAAAGATGACACTGACATAAATAAAATGGCATGTTAAAATACCACTTTGGCGCCGATAATGTCATGTCTTCCAGCTGACTGCGTTCCAGAGCAGGTAATTGAAGCAGGAAGCGCGGCCCTTTAAACCCTCCCCGCGGTGTCTCAAATGCAGATCAGACTGTGCGATAGCGTCCCGGCTGCCACGCTAACGCTAATTACACTGTGAATCCCAGAGGACCGCTATCAGGCTTTACCCGTAATGACACGTCGCCATGCAGCACCTTTTTCAAACCTCTTTAAAGTAGAGATTGGAAAAGTAAAAGAGGTGCTTGAGAAAATTAAATTGATCTCCTCCAGGTGCCGTTTCTATCTCTACTTCCTACTTCTTCTTCTTCTTCTTCTTCTTTTTTTTTCTGCGTTTCTATGAATGTGTAAATATATGCAGAAGCAGCGGACTGGTGTTATCTTCAGGTGAACTGATGTGTTTGATCACAGGAGAAAAATGTGTAGCTATGTGAGGAGAAAATAAAAACGTATGAGTTCTGATCAAACCGCAGCATGTTCGCAGCGACTGAATGTCTTGTCAGGACACAAGCAGAGGAGGAAAAGACGATGGAGGGCAACGTGTGACGACGCCGGGGGGGGGATACTTTGAATAGAAATAAAGATGTGTCACACTGTTGAGATGTTTCTTTTCTCCTACTGTGTTCCTCTGTTTTCATCGCTGTTTCCCTCCGTAGTCTCGATAGGCCCGTTTCCACCAAGCAGCCCGGTTTGGTTCTGTACTGTTCAGTACGGTAAACCCTGAACTTGCTTGCGTTTCCACAGCAACCGTGCCCTTATTTGGTAAGAGGGGTGTAAGCCAGATGGAGATAGCCGCGGCTAGGAAATGGTGTGTCATCATAGCAGCCCAACACAGTGTAGCCCGCTATTAATTAAATCAAACAAAGAAGAAGAACAGGGACACATTAAACAAAAGGGACCCTTTTTGGTACCCTTGGCACCCCACCAGAAGGGTACCAAAAAAAGTGTGATGGTACTGAGCCCTTATTTTGGAACTATCCCCAACTTTTGACGGTGGAAACACCATCAAATGGGTAAAAAAAAAACCCTGTTCATGGTTATAAAGGAAGGGACTTTGGGTCAACTGTATTCAGCCTTTTCGAGCACTGATACAGAGGAATTTAATGGGTCATAGCAGCACAGTAAAATCAGCCAAATTTCAAAGACTCGATACAGCCTCGTGTTCTATAATTTGGAGGATCAATTTACCGAAAACCTTCACGGCCAAAGATTCCACGATTTCCGAGCTTGGGATTCATCGTCCAACCGAACCGAACCGAACCGGACCGCTTGGTGGAAACGGGTCTTACTACCCGTGGCTTTCCTTCCCCCTCACCTCAAACATTCTCCTCACACCTCTCAGCATCTCTCTTCTTCTCCCCTCCTGTTTGACTCCCCCCCCACCCCCCCGTCTTGTTGTATTTCTCCGTGCCCTGTTTCTCACACTTACTGTTGTGCGCTATTACCCGTCGCTTTCACAGGTAATACGATTAACCTCCTGATTCAGGAAAGGGAAAATAGCCTTTGCTAAGACCACGACATTAATCCTGTGCGCATAAGATTTATGTCTCCTTCTCCCTCTGTCTGTCAGCCCTCCTCTCGCTCTCTCTCTCTCTCTCTCTCTGCAGCTGAGGCTCATGGCAGCCTGGCTGTGAAAACCACATACTGTATGCAAAGCTGCGTATAATGTAGGTGCATATACACACATAGAATCCAGACAAAGATGGGCATTAACACGCACACAGAGACACATCAAGTCTTGACTACACGGTGCACAAACAAGCCATTCACAAAAGTAATGTTGTGCCAGAGGGGACTGTGGGAAAATGAGTTTTTGGATGGATTATTAATGTGTCGTGTAGCCTGGCCTCCTGCCCCGCTCTCTGCTCGTCTTGTTGTGTGAAGTGTCGCTCTGTCTGCGGTCCATAGTACACACACAGCGCCCAAAATCCCGCGCTGGATGTAAAAACATAGGATTAGTGGAAACACTGGCTTTCATGTCCATCCCCAAATGTTTGGAATCCACGTGGGGATTTGGCGATGACGACCGCAGAGGCCGTCCTGTAATTATGGGCCGTGTTGTGTGCAGCTCAGCGGGGGGTGGTGGGGTTAGCAATTAAGTTGATTCACATCACAGGGTTGGGGGGGGGCGGACTCTGAGGACGGACGGGTGTCGGGGCTGTTCAGACTGAATGGATAACAGCAAAGACTTGGCTTTATGAAACTTTATCTGAGGTTGTTTGTGTGTGTTCAGAGTCTCTTTAAAAGGAGATTTGATGAACCAAAAGTTTGATTTCTCGTTTTTTGAAATGTGACTTTGAACCCAGAAGATGATTGAGAAGATGCAGACTTTTCACCAACTATTTGAAGACTCTGATGAAACGTTTTAAAGCCTGGCAGGGGCAGGACATATTGCCATGATAACAACTAGCTCCACCAATCAGAGACATCTCTGTGGCACTCTATGATCGAGGTTAGTGTAGTTGTTTTCCCACGATATTGTGAATAAATGTTGTTTCTCTTAAAAAGAGGTTGATATCATATGAGCTTGTGTCTCCTACACGAGCATTAACCGTCGTTTCACACTCAGGTAGCTCGTGGTCAGTCTACCATGGAGGTTTAAGACATTATGGCTAATTATCAAATCGGCTAGGGAAAAAAATAACTGAACCAAACTGTTCACACTGTTTAGATCTATTGATCTCTGTAAAGTCTTATGTTCTGAACTTCTGACTTGAATGTACAAATGAAGATTCTGATCATCCACTTTTCGGTCAGTGGGCATCAGATCGTGTCGGCTAGTTCAGTTTTATTCGTCTGGTTTCAGTTCAAGTTGCATTGAAGATCGTTACCAGCCAGGATTGAATGAACAAGATGAGCGCTGAGCTTGTTTTCTTGCAGAGAGAAATAAAAACCTCAGTTCCATGTAAGAGGAACGCGAGTGATTGTGTTCAAGAACAGTCTGTGATGTGAACGCTGGTTGTCATGGTTGAAAGTCTCTGTAATTATAGAAGAAATACATCCGGAGTAGAGAGCGGGGAGATGATGTGTTTTTCTGATGGTATGAGGAGATGTTTTCTCCCACCACCGTCGAGCCTCTGTGGAGCTGAATTGTAATTGTGGGTATGTGGCTGCTTCCTGCGGTGCTGACATGTGGAAAAAAAACAGAGACACCAGGTTGGTCTGTCTCCGGCTTACATCTCTGTTTCTTTTTGGGCTTTTAGATGCAACAAACTCCACATGATCACTCCTCCGCGTCGTCTTCTCGCCACAGCGAGGTGTGGAAGCCGTCTTTTCTCAGACAGCCAGACGGTGGCTGAACGGCGCAGTCTGTTATTTCACCTGGTTGGCGGTGTAATTTAAATGTTCTCCTTCAGGGACTGAGTTATTGAACAACTCGTAGTTTCAAAGAGATCATGTTTAATTTAAGATGAATCACTTCCTGTTACCCTTCGTACTCTTTTGTCCAAACAGGAACTCTACCTTCAGGATTGATTTTGCATGACATGCCGGATTGGGAAATCTATTACATCATCAGAGATTGTTTTATGTAATAAACTGGGAAAGAGGTTTAAAGATAATCTGGTCGTTAACCGAATTTAAGGCCTTTGCACACTGACACAGAAACTTTCGGCCGTAATTATTTCCTTCAGTCAGGCGTGATCCCCCTACCTCAAACACACCGCCAGCCGCTGCTCAGGATAATTTACTTCGAGGGAATTGGTGTTCTTTGTAATGTGTGCTTCAAGTAAAGCTAGCTTTTTCTCTTTTTCATCGTTCACATCAGCACTAAACTCCTCCACAGAGAAGAGGGGACGTTGTGTAATTTAGAAACTGAGCAGGAGTTTGCTTTCAGTTTTTGTAAGTGGAAACCAAGAAGTGACCCGATACTTGGTCCCTTGATCTATATTTCTGTCTCTGTGGCACAGAAACAGGGATCTCTATCACTTGTTAAAAACTGTGGCATTGTGACGACCCTGGTGGAGATGATTGATTATTCATCCTGTCCAAAGAGCTTCTGCGTCAACCGAGCGCTCAAGTGTCCTTCCATCCCCTTCAAAGTGTCAGAAGGAGTTTTATCATCATTTCTGTAACTGTGTGACGCCCGAAGCAAACAAAAAAAAAAAACTGCCCACAAATGCAGATTCCAGAAGCGAACATTCACAGGCAGTCCTCCAGCGACCATAGCCCAGAACCGTAAGTCGTCTATGTTGAAGAATTTTCTCTGACTTTGATGTAAACGGCAGCTAATTGCGAGTGAAAGGTCTCCGGGGAGAATGTAAATGCAGAGTGTGCAGCCTGGTCAGTGTGAAACACTGTGTATCAGGAGAGAGCAGAGAAATGACACAAATAATCCAACAGTGCTTTTCACAGGCAAGCGCGTGTGAGGGAGACGGATCGATAAAACAAGAGCACCCGCACTTTTCAGGAGCTCGGAGGGTGCGGGTGTGAGGGTGTGAGGTTTGTGTGTTTGGCCTGATGACAGTCTGCGGGTGCAAAAACACACACAACTTAAAAGCTGAACAAGTCCAGGAGACGCTGCATTCACAACCAAAACCTAAAATCAACATTACCTTTTACATACAGGGCGTCACTGCTCTGCTAAAAAACCCAACTTTCTCTCCTCCAAAGTGACTTGCTGAGTTGATTTTGAAGTTCAGATTACAGCTGGAGATGGGGATCGTTGATTTATATCGATCTTCAGACACTAACTGAAGGTGGAGTCAGTAGAAATGTTCATCAACACAACATCCTCCTGGGCTCATCGCCCCCACAAGCTCACACTCTCAGCAGGACGTAGTGAGTAAGTTTACTGCTTGTACCTACACTGCAAGCTACCGCAAACTAACTGTCTGTGTTTGTCACCTGCCTGTCCAACAGGAAGTAGACCAACTCCACATCGGAGGGTGAAAGCCAACACAAGGTTCACCCTCGCGTTGTAAAGAGCTTTATCCGCTTGGCGTTTCTCCTCACTAAGATTACAAGTTCTCTTCTTTGCTGCTATGTGAGCGTCCATCGTATTCACAGGTTTGAATCGCGTCTGAACGCAGATTTGTGTCCACTCCTCAACTCACCTGTGTGCTGTCATTGGCTGGAAACACACCAGCTCCCAGCCCAGAAAAACAAAACATTAAATTAACCCCTCTGCGGACACAGTCACCACCACACATGTACGGAGGCCCAGAAGGGACGATTGGGCAGCTTGTCTTAAGTATAAGTCTGTCTTTTATTTTTCAGGAAAAAGCTACTGACTCCATCTTTAAGAATCCTTAAAGTTAAAAAGGGAAACAAGATGTACAGATGATTAGACCAATGACCGTTGAAGGACGTCTGACGGCTTCTCTGATGTTGGTTCTGGAACAACTCTCGTGCTTTAATCTATAACTCATAAACAGGTTTCTTTGCATCTTGCCAAAAAGAGGCGAAAACAAAAATGTGTTCTTAAGCATCCTAAAGGGACGTTCGCTGTTTCAGTGCCAGGGTAACATGTTGCGATCATAACAGACTCTGAACTCTCCGCCAGCAGCACCGTGTTCTTCTTAAGCGGTCGCTGTGAGAGGCAGCCATGTTGTTTATTATAAGTGTGTACGCTGCTGTGTCAGGGAGAAAGAGGGCGGCTCATATATGCAGGTATTGGCTCTAATTTGACTCTTATCGACAAACTCTTCACAGTGTTCTTTGCAACTCGATGAATACAGAAGCAAAATAAGAAGTGGTTTTTTTTGTGTTCTGTTTCTGTGATTTAAAGTGACAGATGGACACATATACAGTTACAATGACAGGCTGTCACCCAGTCCACCAGGAGAGTGGCATCAACAGGCAGTAATTGGTCCAAAATGAATACTGTGTGCAGCAGCAGCAGCAGGTCTGCAGCCCCTAGCAACAAAGAGGCAGAGAGGCTGGTAAATAAATCAGAGCTGCCGCAGCTTTTCTTACCTCTCTCCATCTCTGTCTCTATTCCATTTAAATTCCAATTTTAAAGGCTTTCACTATTTGTTTGTGGCTTCACGTCTGTTCTGCAGCTCGCTCTGATATCATAAACCTGTTGTCTCTTGTTAAACTCTCTCCCTCTCGTCTCTCCCTCACATATGTTTGTCCTTCTCCTCTCTCTCTCTCTCTCTCTCTCCCCTCTCCCCCTTCCTGCCTCCCAGCCGTCCCACAGGTCACCAGCAGAGAGTCGGAATGTTGCTTGTCAATAATTTAATACGGAGGGAGCGCTCCCCTCTTAACCAGGGCTTTGAATTATTAACCTGGGCGTCAGTGTGAGCTGTTTGTGCACTCTGGATGTGATTGTACATTATCCTGTGTGTGTATACTTTGGACGCTGTGTTTGCGTGTGAAGCGTGATGGAATAATTGGCTGTCAAAAGATGATGGAGGATGCCAGCTAAGCACAAATGGCTGCTTCCCGCATGCAGCCTGTGTTTGGATTGTTTTGAGCCTGTGATTGTGTGTACGACGTGGAGGTAGATAGCAGGGGAATACACGCCATGCATGTTTTATAAGGTCCTGTCTGCAGCGCCGGGTAAACGAGATGCAGTCTTCATTTGTCTTGTCTTGAGGGTGTAGATGCGTGTGTGTGTGTTCAGGTTCTGAAGCGAGGCCGTGCAGAGGTTGTTTTGTTGTTGAGCTGACACGTAGAGTTTCATGCAGTTATATTTGTCACCGCTGAGTTTAAGAGTAGCATCGGTTATTAATGTTGGCGCGCTTGTGTGAATAAACAGCCAGGCTTTTGTGTATTTGTGTTCGCTTGTGTGCGCTCAGCAGAAGCGTGGGAGTGTGTGTGTGTGTTTGTGTTTCTGTGTTTGAGTCCAGTGGCTGCATACATCTCAATGAAAGGTGCAGCATCCATCACAGAGCTGCAGAGTGGTGCTGAGAGCGCTTGAGGAAGCCTGAGGGGCTCAGACCCAACACATTCAGGCAGGATGGATGCTGCTCATGTCTGCAAGAATGGATGCGAGGTGTTTATGTATGTCTGCATTTAATTGTCTGCTTTGTGAGAGAGCAGCAAGTTACAGATCATACAACAGATGCAGTATATTTAAATGAGTTTTGTGTTGATGTTAAAGTTCACACTTATTAAGAATGGTTCCTGTAGATTTAGCTTAAAGCTCCTGTGAGTGACTTCCAGGTTGTGTTGATTTTGGCGCCCCCTGTGGACAAAGTGTTACCTCTTACCTGTCCCTGTCTATTAGCAGGTCGTGTTCACTGAATGGAAGTCTACTCCTGCTTTCTTTAACAGTCAAATGCATCCCTCGCTGCACATCTTTACTGTAATAAGTGTAAACAAAGGCTGTTTCTTTAGCCTCACTTCCTCTGAATCTACCCGGCAACAGCAGTAACCTGCATTAAAAATAACTATTTAGGAATAATCAATCTTGTGGCTGATGTTCCGGTTTGCTTTTGTTTGTCATAAAGAGGACTCAGTATTATTTTCAGTCTGTTTCATTACAGCTGGAAAAGTTTTCACAGGAGCTTTAACGCTGCAGCGCTGTCCTTTGGGGCAATCGCAGAAAAAATGTCCATTAAAAGATGATTTATTTTAAACTGTCAGTCGCAGATTGTTATTTTAAGCTAAATAAATTATTCCAACAAAGGAAGAGATGGCAGCAATGCTCTTGTTAAATCCACCAGACAGAGAGAGTGCAGTTGGCCTAGCTCTTAGGTCGTGCCACGTTTACGTGCCACATTAAGTCCTGCAAGCAGAAGGCCCGAGTTCAAGTCTGAACCGTGGCTCCTTTCCCGCATCATCCCCCACTCTCACTCCCAATTTCCTGATCTATCCAGTGTCCAATTAAATACAAAAGGCAAAAAGACAAAAAGGATCTTAAAAAAAGTCAGGACCATGTGGGATGAATGCAGGAAAGTGCCAACAAAGAGCTCGAGCATTTTTATATTAACAAAACAATAATTGAATGATGCACTGATGATGAAGTACTGAAACACTTTCAAGTGTTATTGCTGTTTTTATTTGATTATCTCTTTGAGTTTTGTTGTTTTAATGATGTTCAAATGTCCTCTTTAACGTTTCTTCGTCTTTTTGTCATGATGCTTTTGGTGTCTCACATTAAGCACTTTGAATTGCCTCATTGCTCGAATGTGTTAGATTAAATTGCCTCGTCTTTCCTGGGAGGATTGTTTTCTTATTCCCAAACTTCTCCCCCTGCAGCAGGAGACATCTGAAGCCCGTGTTGTCCGCCATTTTTCCCTTTGAATCGCACTGATTGATTATGCATCATAGCTGAACATCTCTCGCGGACAAAACAGAGGAATCTGTCCGGCAGCTCGTTTTACACCGCGCATGACCGCGCTCTCAGCCTCGCTGTGAATTTTAATTGGCTGCCTCAGTTGGATTTCACAGAGGTGCTGCACAGTGCCGGCGCCGCATTCAGGGAGAAAAAGGCTTATTAGCTCCTCACCTTTCAAAGCGAGGCAGGCGTGTGCTCTCAGAGTCAACACGGTGCAGCGCTGCACTACACACTGCCGCCTAGTTAACTCCAACAACCACATCGCCTTTGAAGTTTTTGCTGTTGTTTGGTGGAAACTTTCACAATTGAGCAGGTGGGTTCAGATTAGCCTTTTTTTATAAGCTACTGACCCCCAGAGATTAAAGCAGATGCTTCTGTGAGTATTAATGTGCATACCATCTCCTCGAAACAAACAAACATAACATTCACTGTGCTGTCAGCGCGGCTAAGAATAAAATGCCACCGCGCTCAGGGAGCTGCTAGCTTGTTAGCTTCTCCTTTGAGGTCTCGGGGACTTTGTTGTGGAAGCTAATTAGCGCCGCGCTTTAGCACTCCAGGAGATGTGACAAGTCGAATGTGGAGGTAGCTGCTGGATGTGCCTGGATAATTCATCACATGCTTCAAAGATGTTAATGATACATTTTCGTGGAGGACTTGAAAGGAATACAGTGATTTACTTGTCTTGTTAAATGTGGACAAATTGCCCAGCGAGTGAGCAACCTGCTCTCCATCCTTTGATGTGCTCGTCGTTTTTCCGAGAGCGCTGAATGCTGCTGTAATCAGCGAGTGAGGTTGAAAGATCAGGTGCTATCATTACACCTCGCTTTCTCAAGTGAAGCTTCATTTCCTGGCTCCTGATTAGACGAGAAGCTGACTCAACAGCCAGATGAGGCGTTCAAATGTCCTTGAGCCAGCTGCTTGTTTTCAGGTGAGGAGCGTATGGAGGTTAATAATGAAACCAGTTCTTAACGGCTCACAGATTATAGGGCGCGTTTCTATCAGAGCAGACAATCCCCTTTACAATCCTTATTTCATACATTAAACTCTTAATACTGGTAATAACTGAGCTGTGGTACATCGGGGGTCAACATAAAGAAACATCAGACCACCTCTGTGTGCTGTGATGCAACAGGAGCAGATTGTGTTCAGTTGGTTCGTTAAGCTGAGACCTTTTGTCGATGCTTCTTGTGTTTGAGTATAGATATACCTTCTGCCAAAGCTGCAACCAACGACGTTAAAAAAGGAAGCCAATGCGGAAGTGCAAAATCCCGTAGTTAGCCGATTATCCGCTTGAGGCCGGCTGCAGAAGCACCACGTTCCCTCACCACCATAAAGTTTGATTATTTTAATTTTTTTAAAGATTTATCTGTGGGCATTTATTGGAGAGATAGGACAGTGGATAGAGTCGGAAATCAGGGAGAAAGAGAGAAGGGAATGACATGCGGGAAAGGAGCCACAGGTCGGATTCAAACCTGGGCCGCCCGCTTGGAGGACTACAGCCTCCATGCATGGGGCGCTCGCTCTAACCGCTGCGCCACCAGCGCCCCCATAACATTTGATTTTTTTTTGGTCGCACGGCTGTGTGAATATCTGCTTTGTTTGAAAATGTGTTGTTTTGTGTTAAACATGCAGCTGAAGTTCTTCAAACCACACACATGATTGTGCTTCAATATAAACATTGTGTTTTTCCCAGCATGCTTTGCTTTGAGAAGTACCTGTTTTAAGTGTCGGTGAGAGGTACTCGCTCGAGAGCTGGACCCTCAGCAGCAAAGACACTGACGTGGCTCTGAGCTCTCGTGTTTGTGTGTCATGTAATTACACACACACACACACACACACAAATGCACAGATGCACATTATACTGTAACCTACATAAGCACACATGATTGTCTCTCTGATATGACCATGCATGCCTGCACTCACGGATGCAGCATCGGTCACAGAATAGAGTGAGTACTTAACTCTCTGTCGTGATCAAACCCTGAACAACGCTGCTCTCTCTCTCTGTCTCTCTCTAGCTCTCTCTCTGGGTCACAGTGCTGCTCTCTCGCCCCCGCTACAAGTCTGTCACTGACACACACACAAGCACACATGCACATGAAATAATACTTCAAATGTGTTGTGCACCAACATACTTTATTTTCCATCTGTCTCATAAAAAAACATAAAATCTCTTTTTAATTTTCTCAGTATGCTGCTTTTTTACAGCTTAGGGACACAACCAATCACACACACACACACACACAAACACACACGTGCCAGCCACACAGGCCTCAAAGAAGAAGACAAATGATGGGAACGAAGTGGCATAAAGGGAGAGATAAAAAAAAATGGGGGAAGAGGGAGAAGCAACGAGGAGTGACACGGACGGAGAGAAAAGAACGACACGATAAAAAAGATTGAGAGACAGGAAACTCAGGAAGAGAAAACGCACAAAACAAGAGCGACAGAGAAGGGGGGGGGTGATATTTGAAGAGAGGAAGGATTCAAAGAGATTTATGGACAGGCGGATAAAAATAAAAATGGCAGGGATGTGAAGTGACAGGAATGGGGGGGGTTGACTGAGAAAGAGAGGAATAGTTAAAAAGCCTTGACAGTGATGATAACAGAAAAAGAGTGATGTGGTGTTAGAGTGAAAGATGGAAGGGAAACGACACAAAATACCTCATATACATTTTAAACTGGAGATATCAGCCTCTAAAGTCAGAGTAGGGCCGTCATGATGTTATTGACAGAGCACGTGACAGAGCACTCCAGGTAGTGACAGAGCCAACGCTACACACCCGTTATATAAGGCACCATGATTTGATATGATATAAACATCATGATGTGATAAAGGACACACTGAAGTCTGATGTGGAGAAGTGATACAGCATGTAGTGTCGTCAGGTTACCAACAGAATGATTTGAATACGATTCCTGCACAAAACATCTCGATATCGAAACTGAAACGATACCGAGATAAAAACCTAAAGCACCTGGAAAAGTACTGAAATGATCTAAAAGACGACACACCTGACGTGACAGAAATAAAGGACAACAGAGGATATGGATTTAACGAGAAGCGACCTCAATGTTTCAAAATGAAGCCAGTGCGGAAGAGCCAAATCCTGCAGTTCCATCGATTGTCCACTAGAGGCTGGCTGCAGCAACACAGGAAGTCACATACACACGACTGGCAAAAAAAAAGCCTGTTAATGTGGTGTAGCACTGAAGTCGACTGAATCACACAATGTGCTACCCCTTTAGTCTCCACTTTATTTGTACACATGGGGTCATGCTCTGACTGTCGGCGATGTAAGACAAATATTTTCGCGGCTTTTGTCTGCTTCGTCTATAAAGCCGTGGACGGTCATCAAGACTAGCAACTAAAACCTTAGCAGCCATGGCTCTCTTTCTGCTTCTCACAATGAACGTAAAAAAAAAACACCAGCTGCGTACCACTCTACTTCTCTAGTATCGGTATAACGTCCAAAACTACACATGAGGTTAAAACATTCAAAGCACGGCGTATACCAGATTTTAAAACTATTGCATGTGAAAGAAAATGTAACTTTGCACACGATAAGGGAGCAGCACCACACACTATGTGAGCGTCATGATTCATTTTTGCTGCTGCAGAAAGTGGAGGAGTTGTAAAGTGAGAAGGCTTCGTTCCTCTCCTCGTTTGAAAAATTACAAATCAAAAAACTGCAAAATAATGATTTGGATTGAAATTAACCTTCAGCGTGTTTAAATTGTTAAATAGAAACTTTTTTGTTCAAATAATGAGCAGTCCTGGAGCACTGAGATGACCTTCACGAGTCACACTCCTCCCTCAGATTTCATCAAGGTCACGACCTGCAGACTTTTTAGACGGGCACTTTCCTTGAAGGACCTAATTAAAAGGATTGTGTCTCATAGTGACACTGAAACGTGTGCTGATTGCTCCTCTGTGGAAAAACAGAATGAGGGTAAGTGGCTGAAGAGAGGAGACAGAAGGAGCAGGACTTTGAGGACAGCGAGCCATGCAACAGGCTCTCGGATGTGAGAGCCTGCGACACACTCCACGCCGGCAGCAGATGAAAGCTGAGGAAAGTGGTGTGGAGGGTCGGCTGATGGAGAGGAACACAGGAAATGATGGAGATGAAAAGAGAGGAGGAGAGGAGTGCGGCAGAGAGAGAGAGAGAGAGGAGGGTGACCTTGAGGAAATGTGGGCGAGGGAGAAGGAGAAGACGAGAGGTAGAGAGAGCTGATGAGCCTGAGGGAAGGTGAGGATGAACGACAGTCTGATTAACAGGAGTCATGTAGGGAGAGAGAGAGAGAGAGAGAGAGTCTCTATGAGTTTGATGAGATGCGTGTTGTCACATTTTAATCACCTCGGATCATTACAGCGTTTAAGTGTGTTTGAGTGTTTGCATGATCCATTATGTGTTTATCATGCAGACTTCTCAAAACATATGTGTGAAGTTTCTTGTTCTAAATCCACTCTGATCCTGTATTTGATCATGTCTATAAACCCCTCTATTTCAGCCCTGCTCAGAACAGGCTGTTTCTGTGTCTGTACCTTTAAATATGTAAATGAGCTGTGTTTGACCACGCCCCCTCTCTGGAAGGGCTCGAGTGACTCGGGCTTTCTCGCTCCATGTCCTATTGTTTACGGTGAGAAGGCGGACTCAGAGGGCAGAACAAACACCTAGCTGTGGGAGTGTCACCCACCTGGGGGAGGGGCTACTGCCCTTTGTGATGTCACAAAGGGAAAATCTCCAAACGGCCTGTTTGAGCACACATTTTCTGAAAAGTGGAGCAGGAAAAAGATGGAGAAGATGGACTTTTCTCATCACTGGGGGGTTTGTAGACAGACTAGAGACACACATTAGTGTTAGAGAAACATGTTGAAATGTGTTGTATGTGACCTTTAATGTTTCTCCTTGATGAATGCTGGCTGCATTAAAGTGTCTGTTGGGTTCTGAGATCGAAGACCTTCTCTGTGCGTGTTTCCTCCTTTAGTTTAAATTAGTAAAAAGTTTTGTGCTAAACTGAAGATTGAGAGCAAACATTGTGCTTTAAATCTGTAAAAATGATTTTAGTTTGTTCCCATCAGCCTCATGGGCAGGGGAGTAAAAATGAAACCATTTGTTTGTGGACTCTCATTTTCACTGAACATAAAAAAAAAAAGGGCAGCAGCGTCTGCGCTCTCTGTATCAGCGTTCCTCGTCCTCCCCGAGGCTGATAAGACTGTCAAAGTGGAAGCACAATGTGGTGACATATTGTTTGAGTCAAGAGGCCAGCAGACGGATAATAAGAGGCGAGATTCTCAGTGTGTAGTGTAAGAGGAGAGAAAGAAGTCCTCTTCTATCTTCAGCAGGGAGCAGCTTCACTTCAGGATTGCATTTTGTTTTTCCTGCGTGCAGCTGATTGTGCAACACTGCTCTGACTTGACACAGAAAGCAGATCACTTCTGACAATAAGAACAGTTGCTCCTGTCTTACAGATCTGAACGTCATTTACAGTTCTGCTTTCGAGATTAGCCTGGAGACGTTAGCATGTAGCTCCATGCACAACTGTTTTTATATCGTCTGCAGACTCGGAGGCCTTGGTACTTACAAAAGAACACAGTGAAGTAATGGCTCCTATTTCTTTCATCACGGGATGCAGCTGGGGACAAATAATGTCTCATGTAAATGTTTGAAGGGTTGTTTCAGTAGTTTTATTCTACTTTAAATGTACACTGTGCTTACAGTATGTGAACAAAAAGAGAGTAAGAGAGGGTGAGGGAGAAGGACTGAAAGACAGGAAAGAGGAGCAGTAGGGTAGTGGACGACAAAAGAGAGAGAAAGAGCGAGAAGTGACGAGCGAGAGGAGGAGAGAGAGGGGGGGGGGAGTCAGTCAGAGGGCAGGAGGGAGGATGAGGAGGAGGAGAAGAGGCTGACGGCTCGAGCTGAGGAGATCCGTCTGCTTAGTGTCTGTCAGCCTGACACAAGAGAGACTGAAAACAGCTGGGGGCTCTCACTCACTGTGCAGGAGTGTGTGTGTGTGTGTGTGTGTGTGTGTGTGTGTGTGTGTACGTGTGTGTGTGTGTACGTGTGTGTGTGTTATTGGCAACTCCCAAAACAGGCCACTCTGTGTGGTGTATGTTCGTTTACTTACACGAGAGAGAGAGAGAGAGAGAGAGAGTCAGAGAGGGTGGGAAGGTTGACAAGGACATCCAGAGATCAGACACACACACACACACACACACACACACACACCAAGCAGCCTGTTTTGGCAGTGATTGGTCAGCCTGCAAGACTGTTGTTGGATGAGATCTCAGTACCTGCAGTGATAATAGATAATG
Source organism: Labrus mixtus (assembly GCF_963584025.1). NCBI lineage: Eukaryota > Metazoa > Chordata > Actinopteri > Labriformes > Labridae > Labrus > Labrus mixtus. The sequence goes on along the minus strand of NC_083627.1, from coordinate 6,954,070 downwards.
TGAGGTCATGCACACACACACACACACACACACACACATTCAGCTGATGCCCAGTCGCAGCAGTTCTCACACTCTTAATGTTGTGGAGCTGTCATCACTGCAGAGAGAGACAGAGAGAGAGAGAGATAGAAAAGACAGATGGAAAGAAATGAAGTAAAGGAGATAATGAAGAGAGAGAGAGAGAAAGGAAAAAGAGAGAGCAACATGTGACATAAAGAAAGAAAAGGTGATGGAACTGGTACAGAGTTACAGAGAGACGAGAGAGAAAGAAATATAGAGAAAGAACAAGGGAGGCAGAGAGTGAAGGAATGGAAGGAAAGCTGGAACAACGAGGAAGAAAGACAGAATGAGAGAGAATAAAAAAGAAAGAGGATGAAAGAGGGAGGACTAAAGAAAGAGACATGTTATGAAGGGAAAGAGAGAGAGAGATGGGCAAGCAAGAAAAGGTGATAAGAGCTACAGGAAGGGACGGAGAAAGAGACTGAGAGACTAAAACAATCGAGAGAATTAGAGAATAAGGAGAGAGAGAGAGAGAGAAAAATGTTCCTGAGTATAAATTCAGTTGTAGCAGGGCGAGCGACGGACAAACAGGCCTCGTGGTTATGAATTGAATGGTGGCAGCGAGTCGGCATAGATTGTGTCCTGTGTAATTTCAGACTTTAATGTGCCGGTACACCGTGTCCTGCCCCCCCCCCCCCCCCTTGCAGGCCTGCATCCATTTCTTCTCATTTCTCCTCATTTCAGAGCACAAAGAGCACCGGCTCTCTCTGCGTCCTGTCATCTGTCCGTCTCTTTGTCGCTCCCCTCCTCATCCCGCTGTTCTCCTCTCGTCCGTCTGGTTTTCCCCCGCTCCCCGTTTCGTTGTCTCACTCTCGTGTTGGAGATAATTTCCCGTGCTGGTATTCTTCTTCACGCCTCTGTTTTATTCAGCTTTGCTCCTCTATGTTTTTTTCATTGTCTGTTGGTGTTGTTTTGTTCTGCTCTGGAGCTCTTTCTCCCTCTCTGAATGTTTCTGTCTGTGCTGCTGTTTGTTTGTGGTCATTTTTTTAAAGTGCCCCGAGAGGACCTGCATGCTGCTGATTCATTAGCCCTCAGGTTACCTTTGTGAGAAAAGCCTATTGTTTGCTTTTGATGCATGCAAACTCCGGACGACATTCTCTTAAATATAAACAAACAGGGATGTCGTCTGTAGACGATGAACAGACATATTGGCAGCCAAGCTCGCTGTTTTGTTCTGCAGGCTACCAGAGTTTGTGTTGCGTCCTGCATGGATGAAATGTGAATATCTGGCCCTCGTGATTTAAGTAAAATACATGGTGTGTGTTAACATTGTTCAATATTACAATGAAGGTTTGAACTGCTATAAATAAACATCAACTAGAGCGCAGATTAGCTCTAACTCTTTTTTTTTTAAGATTTATTTTTGGGCGTCTTTCTGCCTATATTTGAGAGATAGGACAGTGGATAGAGTTGGAAATCAGGGAGAGAGAGAGAGGTACTCCTGGTCGTGATTTATTAGACGTTGAATTCTCCCATATAGCTGGAATCGAATGATCATTTTTTCCTAAGCGGGTGTTCGTCTGGGAGTCGAGTGAGGCTCTTTAGAATGTATCGTCAAATCTTCGACTATTCTGGGTCACCCCGAAACAAAATGTTTCTCCTGGAGCCCTCAACACTAAAGTAGCACCAGTGAGTCTGAGGGTTGCGGATATTTGAGCTTCATCTGACTGAACCGAGATGTTGTGAAAGCACCAGGCTTAAACTGTCTGCATGTGGAGTCAGAAATCATTGCTTGGGGCGCTGGTGGTGCAGTGGTTACTCGAGCGCTCCATGTACGGAGGCTGTAGTCCTTCAAGCGGGTGGCCCCAGGTCCGAATCCCACCTGTGGCTCCCTTCCCGCCATTCCCTAGTCTCTCTCTCCTTGATTTCCCACTCTATCCATCCTATCTCTCCATTAAAGGCACAAAAGCCCAAAAATAAATCTTTAAAAAAAAAAGAAATCATTGCTTTGCTACATAAAGTTTGTTCTCTTATTTGTTGTGAATGCTCACATGATGATAACTATGAGATTAGGATTCATTGTTGATTTCTAGTTGTTGTAGAACATGAAATGTGCTGCAGGAGAATCGAATCCCGACATATCTGCAGGGCAAAGTGTGCTGGGTTTTATGGATATGCAACAGTATTTGGTGTCATGTCTGCTGATTGGAAAGCGTCATGTTCGTTTAGTGTGGACTGTGAGAATGATTGTAATGAATCTATCTGCTGATAACACTCGCCAGCTAATTGTTTCGATACCTGCCCACAGCCTCAGTGAGAGGGAGGCTTTTTTTTATTTTTTATCCAGAGCGAGGGGTGTTTGAGAGTCATGATAACCGACAGAGGGTGTAATGAGGATTCATAAGAGGAGGTGGGCTGGGATGAATGTGCTGTATTCACCAGAATCACCTGCTTTATTAGAGATTAGTGTGCCCTCCGACTCCACAGGATCCCCATGTAAGAGTGATGATCTTTAGATGCATGTTCACTCAACGGTAACTTCAAATAGTTTTCTCCCTTAAGCACGAGATAAATTATCGAAGACGCCTCGAGGTAGAAATATTCATTTCGTGGATGATATGCCAGATCATGTATGAAATGGAAATGTATATTTAAATTGTATAACTTTAAAGTTCTTGACCACTTAAAGTATGATTCTTAAACTTTCTGAAATTTAAAAAAGGAGCAGGGCCATGTCCAGATTTTTTTGTCTGGGGTTTCCCAACTGGTACATTAAATTATGCAGGGGTGGCCTTAAGTTTGTGTACACACACACACACACACGCACACACACACACAAGAGATAACATTTCTTAACCATTTCTGTCTCCACAAAAAGAGTTTAAAAGTATCTTAAACATTTTATATTTCTGTTTTTTTTTTTACTTAAAAAGCAACACAACAGTGGCATCATTGAAATCTCCTCATGACTCGTCCACATGAAGGCAAGTATTTTTGAAAATGTAGCTTTTTTTCTGCGCCTAAGCCCTTACTTCGAACAAGGCTGTAACCAATCATAGTTTAAGATTTGAGGTCCAACCTGTGGCGGCCAATCAGATCTCAAAGGGGGCCCAGACGACCCCGGTTTCCCACTGATTCTGCCCCTTACATGGAGCAACATTTGTGCAAGATACCGCTGACATTTTTTCTTTAACCTATGAGGAAAAACTTCCACAAATGTGGGTTTACTTTGGGAATAAAAAATAAACTGTCTTCTCTTTAGGAACATTTAAAATGAGACAAATGATCACGAGGCATGATGTCAAAACCTTACATTTAATTTCTGGTTGTTTTTTTAAAGCCCCCCCCTTCCCCCTCCTCCAGTCGCAGCGTGAACATTGCTTTTCTTCTCCTGATCGTCTCTTATTAATTTGCGCTCAGCTCTGGTTATTTGCCACTCGTTTCTCATTCTGGCAGAAAATATCAGTAATTAGAGCTCATCGCTCGGCTGGCCACGTTCGCTCTCGTCTTAATGTTCGACTAAAGAGTACTTCTTGTTATAGCGGACATGCGTCCCTTTGACATGAAATGTGCCAAATCCTCCCACATTGTTGGAATCCACCCAATCCATCGCGGTGAATCACGGTCGCAGCCAGCCCAGGAATCATGAGTCACACGTGGAGTTCTTGGGAAAAAGTCAATAAAAAAATGTCATCCGTGAAAACCTGATTCAATATGGTTGAAAATGTATCGCTAATGTGTTATTTTTTATTTCCTGCTTCTTGGCGTCCTTCTTTAATGTATTATTTAAATGTAATATCCTCCATTGTTAACCACAGTGAATACTTCTGGCCTTACACGGGGGGTCACTGTTTCACAATGAAAAGACTTCCAGCTCCTAAGACGTTGGGACACATTCTGAATTTAAATAACAGAATGTGATGAAAGAGCCTAAATTTGATAGAAAATATTACAAAGACAACACGTCAAACGTTGAAGCTGAAAAAATCTAGTTTGAATTTTATGCCGACAACGTGTTTAAAAAAAAAGCTGAGATGGAGGCGACAAAAGACTCGACTTGAAAAACACCTGGTGGAGCCCCCATAGGCTCTGGGAGCATCACTGATATTTGAGATCAGCAATAATTAAACTCTTGGACATGGAGGATTTTGTGATTTGAATGACAACAGATGCAGGAGAGGAGAGGAGGCACTCTCATGTTGTGCTAATGGGCTTGTTGCAGTGCTGCTGAACACCTGATTGAGGTGTTGGTTGACACAATAGGAGAGAGACAGGTACTGTTTGTACCTGAAAAGCAGCCAGCGAGTCCTGACAATATAAAAGAGGAGCAGAAAATAGATCCTGGTGAGAGCTGGTAGATAAGCGTGAGGACGGTGCCAAAGCAACCTGGCAAGAAGAGCGAATCAAAACGAGCAGGGCTGCACGCCAGTCTTTGTCGAGACTCCCAATGAATGAGTGGACTTATCAAGTCATCTGTAATTTTGATGGTTTAATTTTTCTAATTGTTCAATTAATTTGCGGAGCAGAAATATCAGAATGTGCTTCCAGCGTCTTCATGTGAGCATGTCTGTGTTTTCAATCGTTACTAAAAGAGATTCTTTTGGTTTATGACTATCTGAAGATGTCACCTTAATATTTTATGAACTGAATAATTGATGATAAATTAAACAGTGGGTAATTAAAGATATTCAATTAAGTAGTATGAATGATTTAAATCAGGCGGGACTTCATTATGAGTAAAGATATTTCATTATAAAAGTGTTTGATGAGGATAAATATGTGATAAACATTCAGCGTCTTCTTGTGTTTAAGACAAAGTGGAGAAGGGGGGGGGGGGTGATGGTGGTGGGAAAGGAGGGATGCAGAATGAGATGAGCTGTGGACTTCTAATATATGATGTAGGCATTAAATAGTCCCACTGCTGTTGGAACTTAAGCCTCAACTTAAGTCAGGTCAGTTTAAACTTGTATTAAGATGGACGGAGTGACAGCCGCCTAGGAGTGAAGCCAAAAGATTTCCAGCTCCCCCTGCTGGCTGGCTTAAGTAAAGGTCAATAACAAAGCAGCAACCTCCGGCGTCCATTTTTTGCTAACTCATCTGTGCTAATTTCATGAAGGATAACAGTGATTCACAAGAAGGCGTGTAGCTGACCTGATTGACAGGCTGAGCAGATGACAGTCTTCAATGAGGATGGCGGTGGTTGAGAGACGACATGGTCCGATGGTGGTAGCTGGCTTGACAAGAAGTGGGACACAAAAAACTGAATTTTGAAACCATTGCTGACTTTGATTGATAACATTTAGCTAAGCAAGTCGTCTCTCATGACGGATCTCCCGGCTCACTTTCTGGAGTTCCATTCCTCTGTGATAATTGTGAATAAAAAAATAAAAAAAAAGGTTCCACAAGGACACAGCAGAGCTGAACCGAACGTGATCTAAAAGTATAAACGTCCTCAGAGCTGACGTTTGGCTTCTGGTTTTCAATGTCAATTTTCTAAAGCCTTAATGGGAAAGTTGTGATTGTTGCTGTTCAATCACATCAGGCAGCCGAGTTGATTTAATACCATAATGATCTACAAAGTCTCTGAGAGCTTCTGGCTGAGTGGAAGGTCAAAGATTGAGTTTGTTTTCAGAGGTTTTTTTATTCAGTCTTTGATATCACAGAGCAGATACAGCATGCAGTACCATGTAATCGTATATATCTCTGTCCTTTAGTATTACTCTACATTTACACATGAAATAAGATGCAAATCCTTCTCTGAATTCAGAATATTCTCTCCTTATTTTCCACCTGTCGTTTCCCTTCTTGCCTTTGCCCGTCCTTTCTCCCAATATTGGATAACCATCTAATTTGTTCCGAGCTGCGTCTCTTATATCTTGATCCTCTTTTCCTTTTTGCTTTTTCTGAATAATTCCTTTTGATGAATTCCTCTCTGGCCTTTGATCTGAGCAGCACAAAAATGCGGGTGTATCGAGCGGCGGAAGAGCATCAGATAGGGGGAAAAACTCGGAGGAGAGCCGTGCTGCCTCGATCAACAAGGCAGGGCCGTGAAAAGAAGTGCCTGCACATGAAAGGAAGCATGGAACAGAAGCCTTTGACATGGATCTTTTGTTTTCTGAAGATATGACAGAGATGTATCTGTCAATGCAGCGTGGCGTACATGCTGCGTCACGCTCCGCTTTCTCCCATCTCCGACCTTTTGTCCTCCCTGTAAAGGAGCTCTGTCGATCTTCTTCCTGCAGCTCTTGGTAGGATTGCTGCATTCGTCTTCTCTTGAACTTATTGTTCTCTCTCCGTCCTGTCCATGGTGGGTGTCCTTTCCTTTTCAGAGTATGTGGTCGTTCATGAGGTTTGGATGCTGCACAGAAGGAGCTGAGAGCAGCCAAGGTGTGCTTTTGAAAACAGACCTGAGATATCGAGCCGTCTGCTCTTCACCCTGGCATCGTTTCTGGCCCTCTTTTTTTTTTCATTTGAGGTGTAAACGTAGCACACAGTGGGACGGCTTCTGCTTGAAGATTACACTCTCGGTCTCGTCTTGTTGGTGGGCCGATGCCGAAAAGAAAAGCGGAGAAACACACAGGACTGAACTTTTCTCTTTGACTTGGTTGATTGCTGATGGTGGCTTCTCCCAGTCTGTGTCTTGACTCTGGGAGCGTTATCTGAACCTTTCAAAAATAAATCAGTCCGCCACTTCTTTTACGGCTAACCCTGAAATTTCCACATAATCGGCGCGCTGCAGTTTGTCTGCGTCGTGCACTACTGCTGCTCTAGCCGATGCTTCTTTTTGCACATCACACAGCGTGGTCGAGTCTATTTTTTTGACGAGCCCGCTGCAAGAACACGTCAAGCTGAACAAAGTAGATCGGTCCAGAAACGGACCCAGTGCTGGGGCGAGGCCGTGGCATTGATGGAACTCAAAGGCTATGTGGAAATTGCGGGTTATTGGTAGATATTTTTGTGTATTGTATCATAATTACTGGAAGTATTTTTTTTGTACCTTTTTAATGGAGGGATAGGACAGTGGATAGAATCGGAAATCAGGGAGAGAGAGCGGGGAATGACATGCAGGACATCCCATTACTGGAATCATTTTAAGCTGCTTCTGATCCCTAGAATCTGTACAACTTAAGCTAAGACGTTAGCATGACAAAGAAATATAGGTCCAACAATAATGTCTTTACCTCCTGTGATTCTCTTTGGGTCTCATCTGTAAATACTTTATAACTACAAAGGTCATGATGTATGCTCAAGCTGTTGTGTTGTTGTTTTTACATCATTTTAACAGGATGATTAAAACATCAATCTCCCGCTCTGCTCGCAGCCTGCTGTGGCTCAGCTTCACGATGTTTACATCTCGTACATCGTGATTTAATGACATCATCAATGAATGTCAGTCAAGATGACTTTATATCATGCTATGAATTAATCATATAATTGAGTAACAGCAAAAGGGATTTTGATGAAGTACAATTGCAGCAGATTGATCAATATCACATGTGGTAATGATTTTATATTCCCCAAAATTTGCTTACTGACAAAACTTAAATAAATAAATCCTCTTTTCATCCGGCCACCTGTTCTAAGGAGGTGCATGTTTGTGATTTTTGTCTCATTCACAAAAAAATTGACAATTCTGTTATTCCCATTTCTGAGGATTTTGGATTTTTTTCCCCCAAAGATTTTATTCCTGACTTCTTAAAAAAGCGAGTGAAGTCAAACTCCCTCTGGATTTGTTGTTCTCAGCTCTGTGTTCTCACTGACAGGACATCGCTTCAAATAGTTACTTTTTTTTTTTTTTTTTTTTTTTTTAATTTCCCTCCCTCTCCAACTGTTGGGCCTGTCACCAACGCGAGGGAAGAAAGATGGCCCCGCCCACTAAGGGACGGCGAGTCTAGATGCATATCACAAGAAAACAACTCAAGGAGAACCAACAAACTTTCCAAATTACAAAAAAAAAAAAAATTCTGCAACCTACAAAGACAAACAGATAAACAAATCAACTCTGAGATGCCTATCGTTACATGAAATGGATTGCAGTATCTCCGCTCTCCATCTCAAAGACTTTGAGTCGGGGGAGAGTGGATTCTGATCACTCTGAAAGTCACCAAGTAAAGCCTTTAAAGAGAAATGTAGCAAATACCTCAAATTCTCCTTATTCACTTGATCTGCAGATGGACTGTGCTTACATAGTCTTCTATTCAAAGTGCATTACACTGCATGCCATTCTTTGTATCACACACACACACACACACACACACACCCTTCACTCCAACACTAAAACATACCAGCAGTTTTAACTGAGCGTGAATGCATGTTGACTCAAAGCATTGCTACATGTTGGATGATACCAACACAAGCGCTGTGCTTGAGCTGGACCTGATGATGTGAGATAAAATACCTGAGCAGGTGGGAGTGAAAGCAATCTGGACTCCCCATTCTCTACAGTTTCTACCGTGAAACGAAATTACACGTCTGCTACCTATTCATTACGATAACAATGGCTTCTGTGTGAAGTATCATGAACCTTGTCAGCCTCTCGATGGTGAGAATGTGTCGGAGTGAATGGGGAGTCTCTGCTTCACCTTTCATCAAAAGGCCAATCTCAAAGTTGATTAAAGGCGACTTTATACAGCGGAAGTCATTTAGAGTCAAATACCAATTACTGGTGAGTCAGCTCGCTCGCTCATTGTTAGTCCCTTTTTCTCTCTCTCTCTCAAGCACAAAATGTGCACACTGTGTAATAGTAGAATTTTATTAATATCCAAATCATGTGGGTGAGTGCGTGCCTTACACCTGCAAAATCCTCGCTTTTCAGGAGCGAGTATCAGCAGATTGTCCAGCGTGCATTCCAGGATTAATGCAGACGCCGTTTAAAAGGTTTCATATTAAGCCCACAGGTCATAATATCATTTTGTCAGCCCACAGAGGATTATGAAGCCCAAGTTTAATACAAAAAAAACAGAACTGTAGCTAATGTAATGTGCCTTCAGCTGACAGCTTCTCTAAAAATCCCCCTGCTGTGTAAACAGGCCAATTATCTGAGCTTCTAGCTGCCCACTAAAGCTAATCTGAAATTAATACGTTACAGTTTTAGTGCTTTCCATCTTTGCTGTACAGGTTTTAATGCTTTTAGAGAATATTTAAAAGCCTGTCTCTTACTGACGCCTGTCCCAAACAAAGGCAGGGTCATTTTATAGACTGAAATAAATAAAATAATGGTCTATTAATTGAAGTTTTATGGTGCCTTTATGGACCTTAAAGGAAGAATGTGCAACATGTTACACATAAATATATCAGAAATCCAGTCTATCCTGTGTAAATGTGTCTCTGAGTCATGGCTGTCTACAATGAGTGAGAAGCTCGAGTCCCGCTGGCTGTGTTGTTGTCAGCGCCGTGTTTACATGGACAGGACTGTAGCAGAGTCAGTATTTGTCCATCAACAACAGCCTCCATTGATTGTGACTTAAAATAAACACATTACAGTATTTTTTCCTCGATCTGAGATGATTAAAAAAATCACATGATGATGTTGTTGTTTTTTGACACTGGAGCTGTTGAGCTTCTACTTTGGTCTGGATATCTCCGGTGATAACTAAAAAGTATCCAGTACAAATACCCACCAATTAAATGTGTGATACCTTGCTTTGTTTCGTTTTTTTCATCAGGAAGTGAAAACTCGCACAAAATGCACTAACATCACTGGTTGTCAGCTCTTTCATTTCACAGTTTTATTTCTGAAGTCTATTTTTACCTGTAAAAGTCAGAAAAGAAGCAGATAAAAAGCAGTTTGAGATCCAGTCGGGGGGGCTTATCACACACAGCGTTTATCAGCAAAGCCACCGTTATTGCAGATATTGTCGAGAATGCTTCCAGCTGTGACAAACTTTTCCAATTTTTCCATTTAGATTTCTTCAAACGGTTCTGTGCTCTTCACACTGTAAGTGCTGTATCTAATCAGGCAAAGACCACAAGCTCTCAGGGCCAATTACAGTTAATTCTGGGTCACTGATGTGTGGCACAACAACTCCTGCAGTAATACTTCTTCCTCTTTTCTGCACTCCATATCAATAATCCACGTTGTTATTAGCCGATTATCATTTTCCATCATGTAGGGTATAATTTAAGATTGAAACAGTTTCCTATCTCAACATTTCATGTGAATGGATATTACAGTTTATTCAGTTTCTAAAAGACTGGACCTAAACTATCTCATATTTAATGATCAGAGGGGTTTTTTGCTTCTATTTTAATCCAGAGTTTGTATGTTTGGTGGATCCCAAAGCGACACCCTGAAAAACAAAGCCATGTGAAAACACCAAAAACTGCAGTTCCTCACGCGGCCACTTGAGGCTTGCTCCAAAAGCGAGTCTCTCCCCATTAGGCCCCATGATAAAATGCCAAACTCTACAGACGTAATTACAGCCTGGCAAAATTTTAGTGCATTTTGATGAAACTCAATAAATGATATTAATGCTTGAAGTTGTGCTTTCTTTGGGTGTGGCTGAACGGAGCGCCAGGTTGGTGCTGCTGGCGATCTGCTAGTTATCACCTCGGTTACATTATTTATTTAAAAGGACAGTGCACCTCAATCTCTAAACCTTACCTCGTAGTGGTGTTTGTGCTGTCGGGGTTTTTGGTTATTACTTTAAACAACGAGAAGTTTAACCTTCCTCCGACGCAACGGTCACACATTGAGGTGTAGATCAGACATTTTTTAAAGAAATGTTTCAGATAAATAATGGGGCTAGCTTTAAAGTTTAGAGCAGTTTTACGTTAGCACAGTGCTAACTGTACATGGCCCGCTATCTTGTTCAGTCATTGTCATACGTTCATTTATTTGTTGCAGCCCATGCATGGGACCCGGTATTGTTTTTGTCTTTTTCCCAGCCGAGTGCAAGGCAGACCAAAGTGGTGAGAGGACCGTTTGTTTCAGCAACATGGTCTACGCTATCCTCCTTCCATTTGCTCTCCTTATGGAGACCTGGGTTCTGAGTGGCTAGTTCCCTACGTGTCACAAGCTCCTGAAGATTCTTTAGTCCAGGGGTTCCCAAACGTTTTACAGCCTGTGACCTCCAATATAATGCTGCTGGAGACTGGGGACCGCTATCGTCCCTGTAGGTGGTTAAAACATTTAACGTTGCACACAGCCATGCACACTGTTAGGCCTTTCCAAACACCACACAATAGCCCAAACACCATCACGCAATTTTTGTAATTTATGGTATGAAACTACTGTTTTGTATGCGTGTCAGCGTTGGTTAGCCACCACGTACGATGGCCAATTAGCCAGCTAATGAATTAGCTTCCGTTCAGACTTGATTGCTTTGATAACTTGGCATTTGTTGACTTCCGACCTCTTCAGATCCACCACCTTGTCCAAATATTGTCTATCAAGCTCCAAGGTCAAAAATGGTGGTCATGATGCAAAAACCTAAAGCTTCAAAAAGCCATTTCATGAACCGATGGGAGGTAGAAACTGGTTATGTCCAATTTAAAAGAACATGTGCACAAAACAAACCACGCGTTTTATTCGCTTGTCATTCAAAATCCTTTAATATAAAAGAGCAGCTGTCATTAATCAAATACCATCATTATATTTCAAGCCCAAATTGTTTGACATTGATGGATTGAAAGACTGTGAGGAGGAGGAGGATAATGAAGTGTTTCTGAATCCTTGCAGCACAAAATCACAAAAGATTTCCTGCTTGTCATCAGCCTTTGATGATTTGATTTGAATATTTTTAAATGGTGTATATTCAATTTCTGATTTAATTTCAGCTGTATTAGCGTCTTTTATGGTAATAAATCCTCTAACACACATCGATGCCAAGACCTCCTGACTAACAGCTAACGCTAACCATCCTTGTGTGAAACCAAAGCCAACCTCGTGCAAACTAATCTCCTCTTTCCTCTGCCTGCACCACGCTCCTGATCAGTGTCCTGTTACTGAAAAGCCAAAGCAGAATGCCATGATTATGAGCTGTCAAATGCCAATTAGTGGTAATTCAGCTCCCCAGTGGGTGCTCGATGAGAAAGTCACTCAAAGCCAGCTCTCCTCTGCAGCTTTCCTTCTCCTCCACATCACATTTGAACGATTACACTGTGTGTTTTTTTTTCACATGTGAATGTCATGAGCCGCAGATTTTAATGGGAGTTGACCTTTGTAATGACTGTGCCATGTGTGAATAATATGAGAGCTCACAGTGATTGATAACGCTGCCTGGAGCCCTTAAACTGTCAGGTTTCACACACACTGCCAAGTATGAAACGTGGACAATCTGATGAATGGTTGAATTGATTATCTGTAAGAAAGGGCGATTTCCTGAGACGTACAGCAGCTGGGATCAATATTTTTACATCAACTATAGATCACATCACAACTCGTTTGAAGAAGGTCACTCAGGTTGATACATCCAGGAAAAAATAAAAAACTATAGACCATACCTGTGAATTTTGGACGACCACATGTTGTAAAAACAGAGCCCTAAATAAGTAGAGGATCAGAAAGAGCATTGTCACAAATCATTAATGGGATGAGATTGTGCTGAGGTTTAAATTGTGATCTCTCAATCCGGCGTAAAATGTAAGAGTGCTACATTTTGTAAGAAAGATGAAAGAACGCACCTTGCTTTTTTAACACTCCACACATTGGTTAGCCTGATCACGAGGTACCTATGTAGCATGTTTAGGACCAAGCAGCAACCTCTGGTGTTGGAAAATGAGGCCATTGTGGAAGTGCAAAATCCTGCAGTTCATCGAGTGTCCACTAGAGGCTGGCTGCAGAAGCACCGGAAGTCACATACACACCCATTCAAAAAAAGCCTGTTTTACAGCAGAGATTAACATGTTTACAGCCTGGTTCAAAAATGAAATAGGTCTGATTAACTCATGTCTCGATCAGCACACGCTGTACGGGGGGTGAATTTTTAATAACTCATCTGTTTTGATTTTATGAAGGATAAGAGTTATTCACAATAAGGCGTGTAGCTGACCTGATTGATAGAAGCGATTTGTCAAAAGGCTTAAAATCCGCCTCAGCTCCAGCTCTCAGCCTGTCGTTACATTGAGACAGGATTTCCAGCATGGAGACCGCCGTCGATGGGACTCCAGCGCCCCCTGCAGGAAGAGATGGGTGACGTCACTCAGTCTTTGATTAGGAAATCGTTATCAGGAAAACCTGAAACATTTGTGATCTGATGGTCTCGACTTGGCCAAAATTAAGACTCTGAGTCAAGGCTAATGTCACCTCTTACTGTTCAATTTGTAATTCATCATATTATCTATTAAAAATTGGCCTATTATCTTAAATTTAGCATTTAATTATCTCAGAAACGGACCTACTAGATTCTTTCCCGGTCACTCAGAAGTGCACTAAAAACTTTCACAACAATCTTTAAACAAAACACAACATGTAAGGAAAAAAACTAAACAGAGAGAAAAGACAGCATGAACTACATCAATAAAACATGCTGACTTTTGCTTTCAGGTTGCCTGCTTTAATATTCCTCTCTCTTGTTCAAAATGGAGATATGGATCGATATCTTCCACCTGATCCCTTCCTCTAAACTCACTGCTACATCATGTTAAATTCAACATGTCTTCATATTATTCATTTGAAGTTACAACAATGCCCACAAGCTGCACAGTCCCAAAGTAACTGTAATTATATTTCTCTCTGCATGAATCTTTAAAACGTCTCCTATCCTTGTTAGCTGCTCCGTTACATTAGCCGCCTTGAGCTTTATTTCTGCTTGAGCGCTCGGCTCGGCGCTCTCGACAGCTGTCTCTTCAGCAACCATGGTGTGACCCGCCTCCACCTGTGTCTTTACCTCGACGACTAGAGAGCTGGAGGACAGGGACGTGATGGAGTGTGTGATCACAACGTGAACCTGGTGTACCTGCAGGTTCTGTCAGACAGATGTTATTTCACTCCTGGATGAGCACAAAAATGACAGAACTTAGAGGGACGCGTCTGCGTTTCTATGGACGAGATGAACTGAATTGATTATTTAAAGGCTTCAGAGTAAAGAGTAAAATGACTCTGCCCCGGTCCATCTGCAATAAGCACCACGTCGTAGTTCGCTGTCACTCAAGGCAATGATTGTGTTTCCACAGCGAGCGCCGCGGTCCGCCTCCGGAGCGTGCCACCAGCTCCACTACGCTCTGCTCCGTTTCAAATACGCTGCGAGTCTATTTTCGACGGAGCATGCTGCAGGTTTGCGTCAAGCAAGACAGAATATGACAACCCAGACAGGAAGTCAGACGAGGAAACGCACAGAGCATCCGATCAACTTCAAAATAAAGCACAATATACCGACTAACGATCGTATTTTCCATCACTTTATCAACACAAGGTCAAAACAGGCGCCGAATGAACGACAAGTCACCCTCAGAAAGACAAAGCTACATGATGTTTACACGTTCTATTTTTGAATTCCCGCGTGATCTTGTAGTTCTCCTGTGATGTGTAGTACAGCTGCTCATGGCTGCGATCTGCTAAGGTTAAGTTCCAGAGAAACGGATCCAGTGAGGCAGGACGTGCGCCTCATTTTGTGTCCCTACCTTTACCTTTATAATGGGAAAGTCTGAGCCAAAGTTGCAGATTTATTATTGCCAACTTGTCCATGTTGGCTCACATACACCACAGTGATGCTGGAGGGCAGATCATCCTGTCTGAAGTGAAAGGTCTCAGACTGAGATGTCATATTTTATGAATTGGGAAAACGATTGTGCCGTGTGTAGAAAATATCAAGAGTTTATGGAGTTTAGTCCCATGGTTCTTTACATTACTGAAATGCTCAAAAATGATTTGTATTTCTACAGTTATTGGACAAACTATTGAATAAAGTTTCCTGTGTCAAAGTAAAAGACCCTATAGACGCGTTCATTTTCATTGAAACATTTCCTTTGAGGTGTGGCAAAGGGAGACAAACAAGACACAGCGAAACACCATAATTATACTCCTCTGGTGGACGTGTTTGATTAATAAGTACTTCCTGACAGAATGTAAAGTTTTACCTTTGACAAACATGAATCACACTTTGCCCATCAGCCAGAGGCTACCTATGATGGTCATGAGTCTAATTTGTTTACGATAATTATGGTGTCCAGAAAGAGTAAAGAAATGAATAATCTTTTGACGAGTTAAAAGGATTCTTCCTGCATCACGTTCAGCTTTTCACACGTATTTATTCTTTCTTTTTTTTGACATTTGACAGCTGCTGGTAATCAAACAAATACAAGCCGACAGATCTGACATCTTGACGGTCTAACAAAAAGTAATAATAAACGCCAAAACCAACCATCTGGGGTTCACTGGCCTGTGCGTGCAGCCCATCAGCATATTCCTCACGCTCACACTGTCTACGCCCGCCGACACGGGGAAGCTCCACATAAACAGGCAAATGCCACAAGCCTCTAAATGTCAATTAACTGTGATTCATCTCTGGTGCTTTGGGAACAGAGCAGAGTGTTGCCATTCATTGAACCGCCTCCCCTCTTTGACTCTCCATTTACGTTCTGCTGGAGCTCCAATTCTTCGGTGACTTCAGCGAGCGCAGCAGCAGCAGAGTGAGCTGTAAACGGTCTGATCATGGGGGTTACGAGCGAATAATAGAGAAGGCTGAAAAGAAAAGGGTCATTGTGGTGAGCTGACACCAATTTTCTCGACAGAAGGACACACACGGGTGTGTGAGAAACTGCACTACAGTAAAAGTAAAAAGGGCAAAAAGCAGGGAACAATTTTGAGATTTTAGCTTTCACCTTGATTCTAACAATCGAGAAACTGCTGAATGTGGATCTTTGGTTTTTGTCGTTTAAAGGTTTCTTAAAGGAGCAATATGTAAAAAAAATCTACTGACTGAAATGATAAAGTGATCTTACTATATGATCAGACTTTAAGGAAACATGCTCTGTTGAAGTTCTGGCTTCTCTGACAACAATGCAGCAGCCAGTATGTCCTCCTTCTAACTTTAGATTCTGCTCCTGAATGCTCTGGATTTGTTTGGACCAGAGAAGATAGACGGTTTTGGACGCCCCTCGGTTTGCCAGATATGAGAGCAGTTATCAGGTCAACAGGTGTTGCAGCGATGGAAGCGGGCAAGAGAAGTGGTTCAGATGGAAGTGATTGTACTCGACCTAAAAAGCCTCTGCATGTTTCTAATAAGCTCCACGAGCAGAAACGTGCTCAAACTAGGATCAATATTGGAGATGCTTTTGAAAAATGGAGAGAGGTTAGAGCGCAGAAAGGTTTACAGACCGATGCAGAGCTGGATAAACACTGAAGCTTCAGTGTCCACAACAACCAGAATCAGAATCAGAATTGTGTCTTATTGCCCAGTACATTTACACATACATGGAATTTGACTTGGTGTTTTGGTGTCAAGACAGCTCTCTCTATGTGTTTTGAATTTGGACTGCAGTACCCATTTTAAACACTAGGAGTCAGTTACATATTGATCCTTTAAAAACGGATAAAAGAAGGCCGCCATTTTATGTTCTTTCTTCATCTGCATTAAGTTAAAATTGTCCTCTTCTCACAGCAAAATGATCAGCAAACGGCTCTACAGCTCTTTAAAGACGAGGTGCTGCGAGATCATTTTATTTTTGGGCATTTCAGGGTGCAAAAAACAAATCGCGATATCATGCTCTCCCGATGAGCATGTTGTCTCTGTGAGTACTAAAGAGACTCAGAGGAAGATGATTGAGCCTACAAACAGTCAGCACAAACACGCACAGGTGGAGAGGTGGTCGTGTCGGCGTGCATCAGCTGCAGGAGGAGAAACTTCCTCCGTGCTCACGGTTTTACTCATCATGTCTCCGTGTAGCCTTTGAGAGTCTCTGTGGAAATGAATCACTCAGAGTGTGAGCTCATGCCGTTCTCTCTTTCAGTTCCACTCTTTCCACCGGGTATCTCTTTATGCTCGTCTTTTTAAACCTGCTCTTTTCAGTTGCCTCCTTTTATTCTCCACTGTCTCTGTTTTTTTTAAATTTTTCTTTTAGTCATTGCTCTTCATTCCCTCCTCCAGTCTGGCCCTGCGGCTCCATCGCCTCCAGTCTCTCTCTGCTTTAGTCATTCCTTTAGACACTTTTCAAACCATCTTCCTCAGTTTCTTTGGCTGTTGCTCTTCTATTATATTGCATTTATTCTTTTCTCTCCATGTTATTTTCTGTCTGTACTCCTTTCACGCTTTTCTTCTCTCCATCATCCCCTCTTCCTCTCGTTTTCTGTCTCAATTTGACTTTTTTTCCACTGCATCGTTCAAGAGATGTCATTGACTACTTTTGATTCATTCTTTTGCTGCTGTGTGTTTTTGCACTTCAGCCCTTTACGCGTAGTGGCAGTTGAGTGTGGCTGTGTTTAATTGGGGGGAAATTAAACTGCGAGTTTGAGCAGAAGAAGAAGGTGATGGAAGCACAGTCGAAGAAAATTACAGAGACGGAGACGAAGACTTTGAGTTGGTCTCTGCTTTTCTTGTTCATGTCGGCTGCGGCAGAACTCCTCTGACAGCCAGTAGTTTGCATTCATGAGTTCTGCGTGTGTGTGTGTGTGTGTGTGTGTGTGTGTGTGTGCGCGCATGTGTGGTGCGCTCCTGTCTTACAGTGGAAATGGATAACTGGTTTGACAGCCATTGTCTCCCTCAGGGTAGAAACTGTGGTTCAATGACTAAGTCAGTCTCTTGTGCACTCATGTTACGAACTGATTTGATTTATGCACACACACACACACACACACACACACACACACACACACACACACACACACACACACAGTGTTAAGCATACATATGCCTTTGCACATACCATCCAACCTTGCACATGTGAAAGCATGCACGCTGAAAATCCGAAATACCCCTCTGCACACAAACACACACACACACACATATACACACACACGCTTTCTGTGTGTCTGTGTTTTACAGCTGATTTGCCGGCTAAAACCCCAGCCGGCCCATTCACCTCTATGCTGCAGCATGTAACATATTGTCCTAATCAATCCCTCACACACTAAGAGGCTTTTGCACTGGAACCACCCGGGGCTAGCTGGCGGTTGGCGAGTGCTTATCCCCTTTTTCTTCCGGATAGAGCGAGAGTTCGGCCCCCCAAGAATTTTATCTTTGCAGGCACAGAGGCTGGCTGAGAGGGCAGCCGGCGAGGGGGGTGGGGGGGTGGGTGGAGGAGGAGGAGAAAAGAGCGCGGTAGGATTTGATCCTGGGTCAGCGGGGGGTTCGTGGCGGGGGTTTGAATCACTGCATGAATGTCAGCGAGAGAGAAGTGAAAAGAGCAGCGCAAGTGGAGGGAGGGAGAGAAAATCAAGTGTTATTAAATATTGGAGGTACTAAAGTGAGCATCAAGAGGGTTGATGATTAGTCCCCGTTGTGGCCGGATGACTTGATTGTACGGCTCTGATAATCAAAGTCTCTTTAAAAAAACATCAGACCTAGCCTCATATGAAGCAGCCGAACACGCGGCGCTGCTGGACTCGGACTCGACCGCTTAACGAAGGATTACAAGTTCTCGTTTTTGCTCCCTGATCCTTCCTCTTTTGTTTTTCTTGCTCGCTCTTTAAGTCTCTGCTTCTCTGTCTCATGATTACTAGGATTACAAGTTCATTACAGTTCATTAATGTTGAGAAATGTGACACTG
Organism: Labrus mixtus; assembly: GCF_963584025.1. NCBI lineage: Eukaryota > Metazoa > Chordata > Actinopteri > Labriformes > Labridae > Labrus > Labrus mixtus. The sequence goes on along the minus strand of NC_083627.1, from coordinate 6,935,425 downwards.
CAAATGTCGGCTTTATATATTTATATACTTTTTTTTTTTTAACAAAGCAGATTTGCAGAAATGTTCTCCGTGGTTGAAAGGCTGCTCGCTGAATAATATCCCACAGAAAAAGAGGTTTTGCCAAAAGGCAGGACGATTCATGAAAGCTGTGAAAGTGCTTTTAAAATAAAAAACAAGATGGTTCATAACAGGGCACGGCTGAAATCAGCACCTCCAGCTTCTTGTTACTATCTGGTTCTTTCTTTCTCCCAAAACCTGCTAACATATTCATGTATTCATCCCGTCCTGCAAAGAGAAGCTTAAACATGATGAGACAGATGATCATAGTGATGATCGTATTTTGATTGTCGAAATTCGGACGAAGCAATTTACAGCTAGCAGCCAGGAGAGAAATGTTCCAGCTAGGACAAAAATCTCAGTCAATCGAGCGTCAAGTGGAGTACACGCTGAAGATGATACAGAACCAGTTTTGGGCCTGTGTCCCCTCACCATTTTTTAGATGGTTTTTAGGGGGCATCTTGTCCAATTTTCCTGTGGTGTGTCGAGTTATCAGATCTGTTTGGATTTTGGCGGCTGCAGCGATTTCAAATCTTGAATATTAAACTTTCTCGTCATCAGATATCCTGTTGTGTGGAGGGAACGCAGCGGATAGGGTGACCGTATTTTCAAACCTCGAAATCGGGACGTTTTAATTTTACCACGAACCCCCAATGTATCGATCCACAGATCAGTGACCTGCACACATCACACAAAGTGGTGAAGGCAAATGGTCCATCCTGAGTTTGTTTAAGTTTGTTATGACCAACTTTTGCTTCACTGAAGCACGTCGTAACAGAGATCCAGCCTGAGCCCGCTGTTTGTGTTGGCTTGTGTTAGTCACTGTGTGTGACTTGAGTGTAAGCCCATTAAAACCTCTAGATGTTTTTTTATTATAGTTATTATAATATGTTGTAGTTCATTATAGTCACTGTCTGTATACTTGTAGTTCACTCTTAGTGCGTTGTTCTCTCTATAATGCTCCTTTAACTCGTTGAATAATGTGTTGACATCCTGCAGCCGTGAAGCTCCTTCTTACTATAATTTTTAAGTTTTTTTTCTATCCCCACTACATTCAGGTTAATATGCATCTGAAGGTATGCTTTTGTAATCCCGATGTTTAGCAGAATATTTCCTTTCTGAGTTTCCTGCAGCTCTCAGAAACAGCAAATGCCACAGCGTCTGCTGAAAGCCTCAAATGCACTTTGTGCTACGCCGGTCCTATTTGACAAATCCATCAGACATTCAGTGGAAGTGTTGCTCTACCGTTGAGTGCATTTGAACGCAGAGAAATGACAGAATTGGTACCAACACTGAATTTGTGCGGAAATAAAATGGGGTATCACAGCCGCGTGGTGACATTTTCTTCTTCACAAAAAAGGTAAAAAGAGAAAGTGGAGCTTCAAAAGAAGTGTTGCAACACATGAGCAGCGGTAGAGAGGCTGCACACGGTTGAGTCAGTCGATCACAGAAGAAGCAACATGGAGAGAGATGTTCCACATGTTCAATTTGAACGTGCTGTTCTGAAACAGCCTGCAGGTCGGCAGGAGCTGCTCGGCGTTCAGACAGTCTGGAACTGTTCCTCCTTTCATCTCCGCTTTAGTGTGAATTGTTGCAGGAGCTCCCTCGGCTTGTTTTCAGTGAACCTTTGTCGGCCTTCCTGACTCTTCATGCTCTCTGAACGTGGTGTTTCATGCTCAAATGGGGAGTAACAGTCTGATTCTGCTGCTGTGAAAGAAGCGGTTGTGGTGTTCCTCAAGGCTCGCCCCCTAGCGATGCCTCGTGGTAGTCGGGCTTTACGATAATGAGGAGGGCCTCGCTGAAGGAAGCCGGCTAAGACTCTGCCTGAGGCTTGTTATCAAAGGCTTATGATTCCATTTGTTTCTAGTCCTTCAATGAACCTGTCTCACTTTCCTCTCTCTACATAGTGTTGATTAATTTCCTCTTGTTGTCCGTCTCTAGTGCTTCTCTGTGACTTGTTTTTAGTCATCTAGAACACATCAGGGTGGTCGACAAACACTAAAGTAAACACTAAACTTTCAAACATCAAACATCAATCACAGCAATTTCATGAAATGTCATAATGAAATACTTCTAATAGCAAGGTGTAACCATGCTGCTCTCTCTCTCTCTCTCTCTCTCTCTGATTGTTCTCCATCTAAGTCTCTGTTTGCTCGAGTTTTCAGCACAAACATGTTCAATTATTCAAACACTATTGGTTTTGTGGATGATTCATAATCCTCTTCTTTGTCTGCTTTTCGCCGCCTCCAGGTATCGGGGCTCAGAAAGTGCGAGTGGAGGAGGAGCTGGAGGCGTATCCCACGGAGTCCGTCGATCTCCGCTGCCAATTCATCGATGGATTAGGCAAAACCAAACTCACACAGGTAGGAGGACCAAACACAGCTTTGAGTTTTTTTTCTTGCTTTTATTCCGGCTCAACCTCAAGGTTGAATCGACTCGGCAGTTCAAGAAAACTGGGTAGTTTTATTGGCAGAAACATAAAGAGATGATGGCTTTATTTGGATGGGAAAAATAAATCTGTGCCTTGCCTCAACACTTTCTGAGTGCAGACAGAGCATGGACTTTCCAACAAAGAAAAATCACTGCAACGTTTTTGTCAAAAGAATGACCTCAGCTAGTCCTGAAAGTTTTCAGGAGTCTATGTGTGAAAAAGAGTTTGCAACAGTTTCTGCTCAAACACACTTTAATGCCACACTGTCATTGTCAACCTGAGAACTACAATTCCCAGGAGTCTGTTCAGTGTTTCCCTAACATAAACGATACATGGGCGGGCTGCCCAGGTATATCTCCAGAGAGAGAGAGAGAGAGAGAGAGAGAGAGACGTCTCATGTGAAAACAGAAGCTTCCTACGCCCGGTGTCCACCTAGCCTTTTTTTCTGAGCGCCAGCCTCTTTTTTCAATTGTTTCAAGTGAGTAGAGAGCGGAAGACTGGAGAAAAGCGCAGCGCCCAGCGTCTTTTCTTTCCAAGTGCTCTGCCTATTTTTACGTGGCCGCTCTGAGCGCTCAAGTTGAAAATCTTTCAACTTTTCAGAAAGGGGCTGTTGACGTCACCACCGCTCTTTTCCAAATGATATTCCCCGTATATTTTCTGCCTTTGGATCCGGTCTTGTACCCACATCCCACTCGCTCCGTGTCTGATCTGGTGCTGGTCGCGCGTTTATCTTACATCACGCAGTCACTTGTGGAAAAACCGTCTCCTTTCTGTACAAATCAGCCTCATTCCTAAACAAGTGTCTAATTCACAAATCCAGCGTCTGCAGAGACTATGTGGTAACTGTGCCGCAGTGCTTCTAAGAAATGTCACATGCAAACTTTACAGTGATCAGGAAAACAATTCGTCCTCTATATGACCTTCAAAATAAAGTATCAGTATGTTAAGTCTGTAATCTGAATTTGACATAGCTTTTAAAAATATAGCCAGGGATTAAATCAGGCAGGGGCTGTCAGTGACTCGACACACAAAAATCCATGAATCAGGCCCGTAGTTTAGGATGTGTTATTGTGATACGTGTGTGTTTAAGTGTGGATCCTTAAAGTAAACATCAAAAGAGTTTACATTTTAGAAGTTATATTGAAGTCACATCCGTCTGCATGAAGCCACATCCTACATTCTTCATGAACTCTGCACAGTCGCTCCGTAGCTGACAACGACACCTCCAACAATCTGGAGCTATGTTTGAAGCTAACTGACCCTTTTAGCCTTCCAGAGCTTAGACCATAACCAGAGGAATAACCTGACCTCCTTAAACTACAAAAAGAGAATTGAATCAGTGTCACCTTCATACCTTAGCCCCTCGCCGGTTTGGCTTAGCTTGGCACAAGAATGGAACTGGACCCTGGGATGGCTATCACAAGGTGCCCTCTAACAAACGCAGAGCTAACTGAACTCGATCTGACCCACAGGAGAGGTGTGAGCACACAAAAAACAAAAACCTACTGAATATTTGGAAGTCAGTTTCTGTACGAAACCTCAGGTGAAAACTTAACCTGACAGCACCTGAACTGTTGGGATGTTTTAGAAAACATCAAGCAGGCTAAAGCTAATTGCTCTGAGCTGCTGGCTGGTTTTTAATTTGATCCTGGTTTGATCTGTCCCCCTTCAGAGCTAAGGATGGAATCAATAAGTAATTTGTCCTCGCACAAAAAAAAAACCTGAAATTGCAGACGGACTTAATTGCAAGCGGTCATATTTTCTCCACAGTCCCCGTCTTAACGAGCGAGTCTCATCCGCTAATTTGTTCTGACGTCTGGGTTCCAACCGGTCTTCCTCTTCTCAACCTTCAGCCCTCTCCGCTGTCTCTCTCCCCCTCTCCCTGGCCCGTCATAAACCTGATAGATGTTTGCTAAATGTGTATTGATGAACTTTTTTTCCCCCCTCTCCTTGCTGCAGTGTGTACTTAACACTGTCACTTTGAGAAAGGAAAAGGAAAAAGGAAATCAATTTGGTATAACATCGCAGTATTCTCCCTCGTGGTAGACACTCATACCGCCATAAAAAGAAATCAATATCGTTCACAAATCACAAATCTGATGACGCACGAGCCTTTCTGTCAAACTCTGTTTCTCTAACATGTGAACCTGCTTCCTAAAGTAGTTTTATTTTGAATCTGAGAGACTTTTAATTCAATCTCGCAAAGATTACTCTGTCTTATTCTCTGGAGATGAGTGAAAGTATTTGAGGTTACAGGAGGGGTGGAAGAGTGCTGATTTACATACTTAGTATTTGTAAATTGAAATGCCAACGTTACCATGTGTTTCTGTAAGTGAGATTCAGCTTATCAAAGGTGCAATATGCAGAATTTTTTCACTCAAATCTCTAAATTCAATAAAAACTGACTAAACCTATGTTATATATTTTTTGTTGAGTTCTTAATTACCTCAAATATCTCCAACAGTTATCAAAACCAGAGAAATCTGGTAATTTTGCAGTTGTAAAGGGATGTGTCTTCTCATGTTTATCGTTGCCATGGAAACACCGGATGTTACGTCAAAGTCTGCCGTATAAAGAAGCGTATGAAACAGTCAACTCGTAGTTCTCTTTCATCGGGGTAGGTATTCTTCCTTTAACACTAAACACTACTTTTCTACCGCCTCTTCTCTGTCCAGGTGTCTTGGATATGGGAACCAATCGATGGTCAGAGGGACAACATCGCCGTTTACCACCCCATCTACGGTCAGAGTTTTCCCAACTTGTCGTTCAGGGATCGAGTCGTCTTCCTTCAAAACACTCTGGAGAACCCGTCCATTAGGATTTCTAAGCTGAGAATGGCTGATGCCGGCCGTTACACCTGCGAATACGCCACCTACCCCTCTGGGAACGAACAGGGGACGACCACCCTCACCATGCTTGGTAAGTGAAAACAAAAGGCGCTGCGTGTTTCAGACTGATTTTGAGTAAGGTGGGAACATAAAGAGTAAGAGCATAAAGAGGTTAACAGTGTTTCCACGCTCCTGCAAAAAAGAAAGCTGTGCTTCAAACAGGCTTTTTTTCTGCTATATCAGCCCTGACAAGCACCTCCCCAGCCATCTGCTTATCACTGCTCTCTATGAAAGAGGTTCCCATCGGAGACAGAGAAGGAGAAGACGCGATGGAAGAGTACTCTCAAGGTCTGCTGGGTGAAGAAACAAGAGAGATAGGTGGGAGAGGTTTACATTCAGAGCTCGATGTAAAGGAAAGACAGCCGGAGATAAAGAGGAAGTCTTTCTTCCAGACTTCAGTCCTCAGGCTCTGAGCATGTCGTTGGCTTGTTTGACTCTTAGAAACTGGTGAACTCTGTTTTAAAAAAACGAACATAATGATGATTACATGAAAGAAAAACACTCCAGGTTTCTACAATTTGATTCCTCTAAGAATGAGAAATGTGCATTGTTCAAATGTGACAGCTTGTCAGCAAGCATGCGTAATGACTGTAGGAACAATTTGGGCTCAGTGAACAGACTGTATTCATTTATTTTTAAACAAAGACTCGGGGTAATTTGGATTTATGTGACGGTTGGCTCGGTTAAGTGAGAGAGTAATTTAGCATGGCGAGATCCAGAGGAACCAGCTAAGCATATTCTGTGTCATTTTCTCCCCCTGTTGTTTTAGTTGACTCAGTTTTGTGTTGTTTTAGTATCTTTTATCCTGGTGGGGCGTTTAGCGGGAATGAAGCTTTATAGATGTCTGGTTGTTGTTATTTTTGAAAATCTTATGTGACCTTCTTGAAATGCTTTTTAAAGGCTTTATATGCGATTTTTTGATCCAGCAGATGTCGCCCTTGAGCACCAGCATGAAACCAAAACAACTCACGCTGCATTGTGGGTTAGCATGCTAATGCTAGCGATCTTTATTATGCTCGTATCTTCACACTGCATGTAAATTTACCTGAAATGAGCGTGATCTAGAAACACAGTTAAGCAGTGAGTACAGTATGTTATTCTTCTTTTCTCTAGTCCCTCAATTAAACAACTTTTATTCGCGAGGGGAGGAGTCAGCCGTCGGGCCGGCGATGTAAACATACAGAAAAAAAACTCAAAAAGAAAAGAAAAAACATCACAGACAGTGGGACTCGGGTGTTACACCCATTGTAGACAGTCATTACTCACTCAGTTATTTTTAGAGGATGTACTTGATTTCTATTACATTTAAGTGTGAAAAATCGCATATAAAGCCTTTAAAGGTAACATGTTAACCTCCCCTTCAACCAGTTTAAATAAATCTCCCCAACAACATGTGTGTGAAGTTTCTTGTTCTAAATCCACTCTGATCCTGTATTTGATCATGTCTATAAACCTCTCTATTTCAGCCATGCTCAGAACAGGCTGTTTCTGTGTCTGTACCTTTAAATGTAAATGAGCTGTGTCTGACCACGCCCCCTCTCTGGAAGGGCTTGGGTGTCTCGGGTTTTCTCGCTCCATGTCCTATTGTTTATGTTGAGAAGGCAGACTCAGAGGGCAGAACAAACACCTAGCTGTGGGAGTGTCACCCACCTGGGGGAGGGGCTACTGCCCTTTGTGATGTCATGAGGTGTCTCCAAACGGCCTGTTTGAGCACACATTTTCTGAAAAGTGGAGCAGGTTAAAAGAGGGGAGAGGATGGACTTTTCTCATCATTGGGGGTTTGTAGACAGACTAGAGACACATATTAGTGTTAGAGAAACATGGTGAAGTGTGTTTTACATCATATGTGACCTTTAAAGGGGATATGTTTTGGCCTAATGTCTGAATTAATGACATCTTTGTGATGATGAGTTGAAGGTGAGTAATATAATCTTGCCATAATTGTTGTAAATGTATGCAGTAGAATTAGCATTAGCATTGATCCACTTGACATTTCTTCCTCATGAATTCTAATTTAGTCTTCTAAGTAACATGCACCATAGGATGACTCTAGCTAGGGCCCTGACTTGTGCAGGGTGGTATGGATTTATTCTGCACTCGCACAAAGGATCATCATGTATTTACCTTCACTGTCCCCACTAATCATAACTACTTCTAACAACCTTGTAAAAACAGTCTTTGTGTTGTCGAAGTTCAGTAACATTTGAAGTTAAAGGCCAGGATTCTGGCTAAAGGTTACCTGTGTAGGAGGTTAAAGGTTAAGGTATTGCATCGGGGTTAGGGGGCCAAGATCCTGTTCGACGTAAAAGACATCCAATATGCAAAGATCCTGCATAGAATTAAAACAAAGATTCTGCACGAGGTTACTGGCTGAGCAACTCTGCACAAAGTCAAAGATCCCTGTTCTATAGGTTGAAGGCCATGATCTTGCGCAAGGCAAACAAAAAATAGGATCCTGGGTGAAGTTAAAGGATATGATCATGAGTCAGATTTAAGTCTGAAAGACAAGGATCCTGTGTTCAGTCAAAGTCAGGGTTTGTGAGTCATGTAATCAGTAGAGATCCTGTCTGAAGTTAAGGGCTGAGATTCTTGCGTGAGGGAAGAGGAAGGTATTCTGCTACATGATATAAAAGACAAGATTCTGCATGAGGTATAAAGGCCAATATGATCTGAAAACATGCATGTTGATGATTAAAAGCTTAGCGTGTTTTTTTCATGATGTGACCTTCCTGTGCGTTCCTCTACAAACTGATCAAAAGGCTTTGGCTCTGCTAACATTTAACAAACACATCCCAGACTGTGAACTCCTGAGAGCTGCTTAAAGTTACCTCAGTCTTTAGATGTTTTTTTACACTGAGTGGATGTTTGGTTGCTGGTAGCAGCTGATGCGTCCTGTTTGTTATCGGAGACAGCTGGTGTTGTTTATCCGCCCACATGTCCAACCGTTCACACTCCGCTCACAAAGGATTCTGACGCCTGGTGTCTTTCTCTCGCGGTTCACAGCGCTGTGCAGGATTTATGCTTAGAAATTAACAACAATAGTTCCCTGTCTGTGCTGGCTGACAGAATGTGGCCTGCAGGGTCAGCGCTTGCACGATTAAGAGCTCATATCATAACGGATGGCTCAAGGGATGATCTAATGCACTTTGGATTTCAAAACATATCGACTAAATTCATATTCTTTGCACCTAAATGCAATATGGCAGTTGTGCTTTTTTTTAATCATATGAGGAGTTTATTTGCTGTGGTGAAATTTGAAAGCCATTTAAAGACTTTTTATTCCACTCACATTATGTCTCATTATTTGGTTGCAGTGAAATCAAAAAGGACTGACAAAGCTGCATGTCTCGAAGAACTGAAAGTAGAACTGAAAGTAGAACTGAGGTTAATATAACAAATATCTGATATGGATGTGTTGTAATGACTTCCTAAAAAGAGAGGAAGTCAAAGTCCCTCTGGGATTGTTGTTCTCAGCTCTGTGTTCACGCTGACAGGACGGAGCTTCCTTCAGATTGTTAATGTTTCACTGACGCTCAAACACTGTGTGCAGGGGTACAGTAGCGAAGTTCTGTGGCAAGAAATTAATGGCAGAATCTTGTTTTCAGACATATTTTAGCATCATCTACTGCTCTGTCTGTCTCACAGACACTTGGGTGGGTGAATCAGGACGGGAGGGGCGGGTGGGTGCGGTGCTGAGGGATGAAGGAGGTGTGTCTGAAGAGTGCATTGTTTTGGCTTGAAAATCGGCTCTGAAAGTTGCATAACATGTCTTTAATTTGTTGCTGCCTTGAATATGTGTCTACATTCAGAAGTGGAACCCCTCCTTTAACTCCCAGCACTTAACATTTATTGTATAATTAAGAGGCATGAAAGTAGTTGGTTTGACTCATGAATCACCCTGATGGAGGCAACATGCGGAAATTTTTTTGTCTGATAATAAAGTTTTTCTTTATACTACAAGTGTTGCTGGAGTCTTGCCCCTTTTAAACTGTTTCCTTCTCCAAACAATTTAAAAGTAGGTGAAGATGTGCCAGAAACCCCCCCCCCAGGTTGTTGCAGCCAGCATGGTTCATGAAAAGAAGTGTTTTACTATTCCTTTTGTGTTCCCCCAGCTGGACCATTAATTTTTTCTACAGTAGTTTTTTGTACACAAGCGTTCACACAACAATACAAAATCCACTCTGGAAGCTTCTCTCACAGCGAACAAAGCTCACAGGAGATGCGGAACTTGGCCGCAATGCAGAGAAAACACAGAGAGAGATTCTGGCGGGCCCTGCACACGGATGTGGGCTAAGACTCCTAAACTGCTGCTGCTGGCACAAAGAAGAAGAAGAGGCAGACTGGGAAATACCTGCTGGATAGCTCTCCAGCTCGCCTTTTGTCTGCAGTCACAGCAGTGCCAAGCTCTGTTGGACTGAATCTGTCCAACTAAGTCGCTCAAAGTCACTGGAAGACAGTCATACCTCATCTTATTGGATAAAGAATCCATAAGAACCAATCACATTAGACCATATTGAATCCACAAATGCTGGCAGCCAATTGTATTACTTTTTATTGGATATAGAACCAGCAGCACCCTGATCTTATCACAACGTATTTAAGTATGAATACATAATCCTGACAGCCAATTGGATTATAACTTATTGGATACAGCACCTTAGCGGGCCGATCTTATTACTACTTATTGGGATGTGAATAAAGAATGACTCGCTTGGCAGTGAAAGGTTTAATATCGCCTTGGACGGGGACCATACAGAACCAATGGCAGCCAATTATACCGCATCATAATGGATGTAGCGTGCGGCCAACAGGACAGAAATTTGATTGCAGGTGAGGGAGAGTCGAGTAGATCAGCAGTGTGTTCTAAGTGACTGTGATTCAGGCAGAAAAAAAGTCCTCATTGTGTTCAAGTTGAAGAGGGAGGTAGTCAGAGTGAGGGAACTCTCTGATTGGTGGTCAGCAGACCAATCAGAGGGCCAACAAAGGGTTAATGATATATTTTCATTTACAGATATACTGACCTGCAGAGATACCTTAAGAACTTACCTGAGAAAAGAAAGGCAGGGACATTCTCCACGAACTGGCATGTGTGATTATGCAGATGCATCAAAACAACAACAAAAAACATTAAAGAAAGTAATAAAAGTGTGGTGGAATTTCTGTAGTGCAGACGTCATTAGGTTTATTCACTGTTCTCTAATGTCAGCCAGACCTGATAGAGTTCAGCTCTTATTAGAACACCAAGTACAGCTTAGAGAGTGTCAACTGTTCTTCCTGATATCTGCAAGGATGATTGGTAGACTTATTGTCTGCTCCAGTGTAATAGACGTCACAGTTTAGTCTAGGTGGGTCAATGTGACACGACCCTGATAATGGTAATGTCTTTTAGGATATATGCGATGCCTTTCGAAAAGTTCTGGAGATGTGATTGAGAAAAAATGACTCGGGGTTTACCGTCAAACGGGAACAGTGACTCAGTGAAATGCATTTTACTGCAGCAGCATAAAGAGGCCCCAAGGTGCTTTCTGTACCTGCGTGCAGAGGTAACTCTGAGCCGAGTTTAGGAGTCAGAATGTTGTTTTCAGCTTTTAGGTTGTTTTCATGACAATGGTGAATTTGGAAATGATGCCTTTTTTATTTTTTATTTCCCATTTTAGGCACTTAGCAAGTCCTCTCAGGCTCAAAATGAGCTAAATTAGGCTCAAACTTTAATTCATGCATTTTGTCAACATTTCCAGCAGCCAATAATAAGTTGTCAAAACAACACACACCAGAATAATTGCAGGATAAAATATTCCTTTTGTTCGTTGAATATTCATGTGTTCTTTAACAGCCGAGGAGTCGCAGAGAGCCAAGCAGATGTTTCCCCCCAACAATGTCTGGAAATATTCAAGCGCAGGGTGTCAAACTGAGAGAGGATGTTTACAAACCTGCACAGCTGCCGAGGCATGAATTCATGAGAAGGAAAGATGAACAAGATCCAGAAACTTTTTATTGATTCTTTGGCTTATGTATGCAGCAAAGTAGGAAATAAAAATATCAAAATCCATCACTTGGCTGCCGTCATCGGGTCACAGCAGTGGATGAATTCTAGTTTAGAGGAGCAGAGGAGGAGGGAGTACTGATATGTGCCACCAGCCAGTGCTGCAGAATCAAAGCTGTCTTCATTTCTGCGCCACCTTCACTTCTACAGACATTGTTTTGTGATCCTGCTTCATGTTTAAAACACCGCCGATCATGGCCGACATCCTGAAGTTTATGAAGGTTACATGGAGGATTTAGCTGATTTCCATTTTGCTGTTGAATTGACTGAGTTTTTGCAGACGGGGACGGCTTTCCAGCTCCAAAGGTCAAATAATGTTCTTCGGAAAGTCAGACTCACTTTTCACTCTTTCGACGAATTCAAACATACGTGACACACAGGGTCAGAGTATGGAAGCAAAAGGTCAAAGATCACTCTAAAGTTAGTGTTCCTATTAATCAAACAAGACTTCAAGCTACAGCCATGCTAGCACCTCTGTGAGGCTGTAATCAGGCACAGCAGTGCTCCTGCATGCTTCACCACATCACCACACTAACATCGCTAATGGTTATTTAATGAAGTGCACTTATATACCGCTTTTCTACCGTAATGGACAAAGTGCTTCATAATTGGCCTCTAATTCATCCATTCACTAACATACTCACATCTATTAGGATGGAGCTGCCAAACAAAGCAACTGGCTTTCCATCTAATGCAACTCAGCGTCAGAAGTTTATCTCTTCAAATGTTTGTTTTCTAACTTTTAAACCAAAGCCTCAAAAAGCTCACAAAGACAACATGCTGATGTGTGACAGGTTTAATGTTCCTTTATATCCATGTCTTACCTCTTAGTTTAGCATGTTTCTATGCTAACGCCTGGCCAACACTAAAAAAAAAATGTTAAATCTTAAAACAGATTTTTTAAATTTATTTTTGAAGCCCTACTCCATAACTCTCTAAAAATTTCAGTCAAACATTTCCTAGACATGGTGCTATATAAACATTTGTTAGCCAGTGCCGGATGGTGCATTGATCTCCAGGAGGCTGCTAACACGCGCTTTCTAACAGTTGGACAGGGATGCTAGCTTGAGGCTACCACATTTTGAAAAATGACATTAATTGGCTTTCAGAATTAGCATTGTGATTACTGTAATTTTGACAGAGGAAATTATCTATTTTACATCAACACCATCTGCACTGACACTGCAGTATGTTTCCTAAACTCTGTGGAGAGATACATTTAACTCAATAACTGCATATTATTTTCATGCCCTTTTAACATAGTACATGTATATTAGCTTATATTTGAAACTCATTTTAAAAGATCTAATTCAGTGAGGGTCTGTCATCAGCAGCTGACTCTGTTAACTGTAGTTCAAGCAGAAGCACTGAGAGAATTGGAAAACCACTGGACCACAGCGGTGGACCAACCCATTGATTAAGCAATCAGTTGTGTTTTCATAGGCCTCCTACGCCTGCTGAACTTTCACATACTTGCATTATACAAATGTCAAAGTTGCAAACAGCAACACAACACAAATAGAAGATCTTTCTGGGACAAATGTGATTAATTTGAGGGAGTAAATGGGTCAGTGATTGCAAAGTCATATTGGCATTGGTCCCTAAATAGCTTGACTCTAACCAGCCACATGAAAGATATGAGCAGCGTTTGGATACTTTGCCAAGTGCAACAATCCACTTGTTATCTGGTCTGGAGCTGGGTGTTAAAGGGCTACAGTGTGGCTGGAGTCCGGCCCAGCTCTCCACAATATCAAGGTTAAGTTGACGTCCTTGCAACCAGATTGCAAAGGCTTCGTGTCTGCTGTTGCTCGGCAGAATGTGGGCCAAATGTAAGTAATAATGTGGGTCAGCGAGGAGCTTCACTAATTAGCTCCTGGTTGTCTGCTTGATTTCACCACAGACTCTGTGTCTGCGACAGATGTCAGCTGTCCTGTGTGAACGCCACCTCAACGCAGCAACAGCCGGCTTCACACTCGGTTACAAATCTTCACGCTTGGCAGATACTCAAGACTTGTTTATGATTCAAACTGGCATTCTTCCAGTCACAGGCCTTGTTCTGAAACTGCTGCCAAGGTGAAAAGGAAGACGGTCAAAAGTATCAAGTTCAAGTTAGGAGACAATCTCAACCATCTACGGGGGCGGCGTTTCACAAGAAAACATCTCAGTGATGGAGGGCGAGCAAGGTTCATAATGTCATTATTGAATGTTTTTAAAGTATAAGAACATTAGATATTGGATAGGACAAATGGAAAAGCTTGGAAATTTGCAATCAGTTCTGCTAACTGTTCAGAAGAACAGTCACACAGCTGCTATTGGGCTGGCTCTTGTTGTTTTTGCTGTTGGCAGATGTTGCTGCAGTTGACAACTTTAGACTGAAGGAGTTTGGTTAAGGCTATTAATGATATTTTTCTCGTGGCAGGTATTCAGCGACAGTAGTGGGAGTTTTGGTTTTGGTAGCTTTGGTTATTATCCTTGACTGTATGAAACATGGACGTAATCTTAGTGATGTCACCCATTGGTTTCCCACCCTCACTTTTAGAGCCATTCACAGTCAGGCTTCAGAATATTTGTCAGAACTTATCTACTTGTATTCACCACCCTGTTCGCTGAGGTCCGACACCCTACACCTGCTGTCCGTCCCTCAGACTAATATAATGACTCGTGGTGATCGTGCGTTTGAAACCATGGCTCATTACGATCTTCCGACTCGTTGATGTTCAGACAGGCCTATGGGTAATCATGTCTTCCCATTGATCTATGTTTTACTGTGCCAGTCGTTGTTCCTGGTCATAGCAGGATTTTATCATGTCGGTTCAGGAAGTACTCGTTTGTTGCTGTTTCTATTATATGTATGTTATATTTTGTGGATGTAAAGCACTTTGTGACCTTCGTCTGTGAAAAGTGCCATATAAATAAACTTCGCTTACGTACTTACTCTCTCAAGTGGAGCATTGAAGCCAGATAATGGTGGTCTCCACCTTGAAAATGTGACTCAACCTAACTTTCAGTCGACATAGAAACAGGCAAAGAACTGGGGATGAGGCGGGCCTTAAGCTTCCTGACAAACGACTGCAATGTTCATGACCGTCAGTCAGCAAAATCAACAAAAAAACAAAGTTCCTTATAGGAGCTTTAAGTTCAAGCCTAACTTCAATTTAAATGGCTTCTAAGGAAAATGTGTGTCTTCATTTTGTAGTCCTTAAATTTAAGTGGTAGCTAGAGAGAATAGGGAATGGCATCCTGGAAAGGAGGTCCGCAGGTCTGAATTGAACCTTGGAGGCTAAAGTCTCCATACATGGGGGAAGATTTAAACACTAGGCCATCAGCGCCCTGATCAATACTTCTGTTATATAAACCTCCATCTCTGGATTCAAACACCTGGTGGAAGTATTTGGTGGATATGATTGCTTCAGGCATGTATTTACCTCGTTTTCACTTTCAGTTTCTTAAACCAAACACATCTCAAACATAACTGTAACGCCTTTCTCCTGTCAACCTGTCATTCTCCGGCATTCAGCCTGTTGGTGCTGCCACAGCGGGGTGGAGGAAGTTGAAGTGTTTATTCAGCTCGGATAGCATGGCTTCCTGCTTGCCTTTTAATTACTCTGCACTCAGAAAGCCTCAGACTGATGTGAGGAGGAGCAGCAGGCTCGATTGGATGCAGCGTCACAAAACACATCACGGACGGATACTCCTGACTTGTTAAAGGCTGCAGATCAATCCGAACCCCTTCCTGCCACTCGCCTCAACTCTCTTTTCCTCTCCGCTCAGCCAGACACTCTCTTTGTTTACCACTATTTCAACTCCTCTGTCGACCACTCGGTTTCTCTGGGTGGCTTTTGTGTCTGAACTCTCTCCTCTCTTGTCTCGCTCCGTCAAAGCCCTCTTCATCTGTTCCTGTTCTTTTTTAGCTCCTGTCTATGGCCTGCCTGTTTGTACATTTGTCTGTCCTTGGAAAGCACTTGGATTTTGAAAAGTGCTCTTCAGCTATCAGAAAAGCAACATTTACAACTTCTGAGGTATTTTTTTAATGTTCCCTTGATTTGGACACAAAACATTTGTTCATGTTAGAAAAACCACGAGGCTGCATTCAAATATCAACATTTTAAAACATGTATGCCTTCAAAATAAGACCTCCAGTGAAAACATGAGTCATTTAATAGAAATCATTCATTCTCTTAAGAGTACTGATTAAAGGTCACATATTCTAAAAACATATCTGTGAAGTTCCTTGTTCTAAATCCACTCTGATCCTGTATTTGATCATGCCTATAAACCCCTCTATTTCAGCCCTGCTCAGAACAGGCCGTTTCTGTGTCTGTACCTTTAAATATGTAAATGAGCTGTGTCTGACCACGCCCCCTCTCTGGAAGGGCTTGGGTGTCTCGGGCTTTCTCGCTCCATGTCCTATTGTGTACGGTGAGAAGGCAGACTCAGAGGGCAGAACAAACACCTAGCTGTGGGAGTGTCACCCACCTGGGGGAGGGGCTACTGCCCTTTGTGATGTCATGAATGGAAAATCTCCAAACGGCCTGTTTGAGCACACATTTTCTGAAAAGTGGAGCAGGAAAAATACGGAGAGGATGGACTTTTCTCCCAGTGTTAGTGTTATTTTTACATCACTTGTCGAAAACTGGATCAAAACAACACTCCTGTTTGCTGCTTTTCTCCCCTCGGGGACTGTGTGTGAAATTCACACTATTACACTTAATTAGGGTCATAATACCACAAGTGCCCCAACAGATTAACCTGCTAATGCGTCAGTGCTATATTTACAAGCTGGGTCACACACACACACACACACACACACCCCTCCTCCAGTGTATTCGACTGTTTAGCTTACGATTAACGACTAACAACTTAAAGAAACAGTAATGGGGGAAATAAAGTCCATTTTCCTGAAGTAAAGCAGATACAACGGATCCTCTCCCTCCAACCCGTTACATAAGACTCTTAGAAGACAAAGACGTACCCTTGAAGTCTGAAACAAATGCTAATGTGCACAGCAACACGCAGGTTTGACCCACACTAAGTAACTGTTACTGCAGAACACCCACTCCCACAGTTGGTAAATAAGCGGTCTTACCAGAAAGTAGAGGTTGGAAACATGTTATCAAACTCAAATGTAGTGGGAATCTAAAAAAGCCTTCATATAAGAAAGGACAGATGCAATGTCACCTGAAATACATGTTTTCAGTCTCTGCAGGTTGCTCACATAAAGAAGTGACAGAAATAATGAAAAAGCAAAGAGAGATGTTCCAGCCTTGACTTCCTCCTCAGGTGGATTTGATTGTCTGAGTCTTGGTTCCGGTGGGTTATTGTTGTCCGAGCTCAATCGTTACAGCATCGACATGTTTGAACTACTCGATGCATTCGTACCTTTGATTTCAGCTTTCAGACTGTTCACCCTGTTTGTGTGGAGAAAGTTATCCCAGGACTGACAAGGGTAAATAAAAGTGGATGTTGCGATGTAACTTTAGCTGGGCCTCAGCGACAGTAACTCCATTCTCAACTCGCTGCTTCTCTGTTTACTGAAAGGTCGCAACTGTCAGGGGAGTTAGCGACGGTCCGGTGGCACAAAACAGCAGGTCAGAGCTCAGCGAGGATAGACAGGATATAACACATTTGTTCACTCTACCTGCAGTGCACACCTGTCTCTCAGGGTCCCTCCACCTGAGTGCAGTCTGAACTCAGGGAGGAGGCGGAGGAGGAGGAGGAGGGTAACATAGAGGAGCCATTTAGGAGGGGCTGGGGCACAACCTGGGCAGCGATGTGGTGAGGAGATTTTGATCCCCGTCTTTACTGGTTTTCCTCGGGCATGTCAAGATTTCAGTTTTGGCTGGAGATCAGGGAGAGTCCTATATTTGGTCTTTTTGTTTTCTCAAGGTTATCTTTTCTTCTTCTTTAGGGGGAGGTGCCGAGAACAACGACCCATGATGTGGTTGGCTCGGCACCTTCCCATCTTGGGGTCTACAGCCCCTTTATTCTTTCATTTGTTTCTTATTTATTTTTGATTAATTTGGGGTGAGTATATTTACATTGAATAAAGCTCACTGTTAAATTTTAAATATGTGGCGGCCTCTGTGTTCTGGTCTCCATGCTTTGAGCCTTCAGGTGATTATTTAGGTTTAGGAGGCCGTAACAACATTCAAACAACAGAGTCGTCCCTGTGAGCAAACCCACCATGAGTCAGCCATGAAGTAACCCAAGTCTTACACAATGAGAATTAGACCCAGAAGAATGTATTAACGCTGTTTACAGTAATGCTTAAATCTAATGAAACATGTTTGTTTGGCTGTTTGGTGCTGTAGTTTTCTTATTAACATGAATAATCAGCACGTCTCTGTGTGGAGATGTCTGCAGTCGAGCTTTAGAAGAGTTTGAGTACAGAAAAGTTTCAACCATTAAAAAAATGTTAATGGAGTTATTTAATGGTCTGTATCAGGCTTTTATAATCAAGGACTACTTTCTTACAGAGAATCACCAACGAGCACACACACAAAGCAATTTATCCTCAATAAACGACCAAGACATGCACCAAAGACAGAAAATGTGTTTTTAACTGTTGCCTTAATTTGTCTTTTATAGTTTCTCTTGTCCATTTCTGTTTCTCAAGAATATGCTAAATCTCAGCCTCCAGTAGAAGAAGACACACGTTGAATAACAGCATGAACATGTAAAGCGCATCATGTGGCATCACAGCGGATGAATTAACCGACTTTTATAGGTGTATTGATTGTGAGTCATGGCACAGGTTCCTGCTTTAAGAGATGAAAAACATTTTTGCGGAAAAGTGTGAAAAGTTTTGATTAAACAGATGAAGTGATGTGCGATGGGTACTGCAGTACAAATCCAAAACATTAGAGAGAGCTGTCTCCCCCCGCCCCCTCCTCCTTAGAGTCGATGCTCACCCAGGTTGCCATGTGGTGGACTCTGAAGCTTCAGTGTTTAGCCAGCTCTGCATCGGTCTGTAAACCTTTCTGCGTTCTAACCTCTCTCCATTTTTCAAAAAACATCTCCAACATTGATCCTAGTTTGAGCACGTTTCTGCTCGTGGAGTTTATTAGAAACATGCAGAGGCTTTTTAGGTACAATCACTTCTATCTGAACCACTTCTCTTGCCCGCTTCCATCGCTGCAACACCTGTTGACCTGATAACTGCTCTCATATCTGGCAAACTGAGGGGCGTCCAAAACGGCCATGTGGGGGGTGTCTTAAAACCACCTACCTTCTCTGGTCCAAACAAATCCAGAGCATTCAGGACCAGAATCTAAAGTTAGAAGGAGGACATACTGGCTGCTGCATTGTTGTCAGAGAAGCCAGCACTTCAACAGAGCATGTTTCCTTAATGATCATATAGTAAGATCACTTTATCATTTCACTCAGTAGATATCTCACATATTTTTCCTTTCTCCGCTTCACGTTTAATCTCTCTTTCCCATAATCCTCCAACTTTCTCTGTACCTCTCTTTTCTTTGTCTGACTTTAACTAACATCTTTCTTTGCACATGATTCTCATATGTCCATCTTTCTTTTCTCCTAGCCAAGCCCAAGAACTCCGCCAAAGTTGTGACCGTCCAGGCTGGCTCCAAGTCGGTGGTGGTGGCCCAGTGCGAGGCAGCAGACGGCAAGCCAGCAGCCACCATCAAGTGGTTGGGGTCAGTCGGAGGCAACCACTCAACCACCACCGCAAACGGGCCAGACGGCACGGTGACGGTGCGCAGCGAGTACCGGCTGGTTCCAACGCCTGCAGACAACGGCAGAGATGTGGTGTGCATGGTGGAGCAGAGGACGCAGGAGCAGCCGTGGGTTAACACCGTCAAGCTGTCTGTCGAATGTAAGGAAGACACTAAATCTTACGTTTGTGTTCACACATTAACGTTTTAGGCAGGTGTCTTGGGTTCATAACAAAATACAAATAACTTCGCTCTATCCGAAGGAACCAACATGAGACACATGTCAGAGCCTTTGAGTTTGTATTTTGGCAGTCACCTGCAGACTGTCACCCGAAATATATAGACACAGGACAGATTGCCAAATGTGAGAAATAATATTTACTGTGATCGTTTGCAGCACTTTCTCAGTCACAGACAAACTGAGACAAACTTTAAGGAGATCTTAAAAAGTCGGCTTCACAAAATGTTGGAAAGTTTTTCTTCTAAGACTTTTGCCCCTTTGGAGTGTAAAAAAATCAAGACGGCACATTTATAGTCACACATTTGCATCCGCACGCTGCGTTCGCCCAAATCTTTTAAATTCCCTTCTAATCTACACGGGATCAAAATCTTAGACGGGTGCAGGAGGGTTTTTAACAGAGATTTAGAGAACGAGACGGCATCAGCTCGTCTGCGTGACCTCACAGCGCTTCCCGCCAAGAAGGAACAGATTGTTTTTGTTCGGCGTCGTTTCAGAGTCTGCAGTTTATATACTCGAGGTCTTTAATGAAATTTATACACAGTTCAGAAAGTCAAAGATTTAGAAGAGTGAATGCAAAATAGAGCCCTCAGGAAAATCTGTGAGCTGGAGACTGTACACACAATCCAATAAAGCAAACACACATAATCAAAGCACCTGAACAAACAACCAGGAAGAGAAGCTGTCTGCAGCGAGAGTGCTGCTGAATATGTTCTGAGGTAACAGCTGACTGGGAATCTGATTTGAAGTTTAACGATGTGCAGTGACCTCAAGGAGCTCGCAGTTATAATGTCTGGGTCAAAACAGGAGTCGTGATTTAAGCGTCTTTAACATACAGCTGATAGAAATGGTCAAACGAGCAAGGCCACAAAGCGTAAAGCTACAGCATGAGACGAAGCGGGAGTGGAGAGGTGCAAGCGTGTGTGTGTGTGTGTGTGTGTGTGTGTGTGTGTGTGTGTGTGTGTGGATCAGAGAATGAAAGGGATGTCAGGTTGGGCAGATTAAAGAAGTTAGAACTGCCAACTAAAATAAATTGGAGAACACAGCACAAATTATAAACACACAAACCTAATGTGGAAATTGAACCTGACCTCAAATAACTAGGACCCCCCCCCCCCCCCCCCACACACACACACACACACACACCTACATCCCCCCCGCACCACCACTCCAACTCCGCCGCCCTCTGCTTTCTGTGGGAAGTAGCGATGTCAGGTATTCTATCCTTGGTCTCAAACCGTATTGTTTATCCCACAGATGGAGGTATCAGTGCACACACATTTCCTCACTGTGCCTCCTTGTCATTGTGTGTGTGTGTGTGTGTGTGTGTGTGTGTGTGTGTGTGTGTGTGTGTGTGTGTTTGTGTGTGTGTAGCTGAGTGATGGTGTGAGGGATCATGTTTCCTGTCTGCTGTGTAACTCACGTCACTTTTATAGGTCAGCACTCTCTAGGAGGAAACATGGATCACACCACACACACACACTTGCCCTGGTGTCCTGCTGCTTCACTGCCTTCACACACACTCCTCTCTTCACACTCCTCCATCTCTCTCTCTCTCTCTCTCTCTCTCTCTCTCTCTCTCTTTCTTACATAGCAGAGGCGAAGGGAAAACGCGCTAAGCTTCTCTGTTGTGTTTTAACTTTTTACACCCTTTAACATAAGACTCTTACAGAAGTGATATCAGGAGGAAAAGCTCTTTAAGGTAGCGAGCTTTTCTTTACCACATGTTTGACATTTTTTACTCCAGCTTACACATACCAGTATACACACACCAGTACACACAAATCAGTATACACACACCAGTTTACACACAGGGTTTACCATCACATTTTCCCACCGCTTGATAAAAAAAAAAAAAGGTAAAGATTCATGCTGAAAGCCTGATGTCACTGTGTTGACCATTAATCCTCTAACTCTATTTTACACTGCGCTGCACACGGCCGCTTTATGTGTCAAAACAATCTCATATACTGGGACTTAACAGGAACCTATGACCCGTTGCACCAGCGGTGTTTAAGTTCTGTTTTAAGTTCAGTTCACACCAAACACTCAATGAAAAGTGTGTTTGTGACTGAAGTTGTCTCAATGTTTTGTGACAACACGGAGACAAAAGCGAGTAGAGTGTAACATCTAGGGGCGTGTCAAGACTTTCTTTTTACTTTGGTGCCAACTTATTCAGAGGTAGAACTTGTGTGCACGCATACACGATTGGATTTTATTTATTATCCCTTTCTATGTCAACTACTTACTTTCAAGAAACAAAAATGGAAACATATCAATCTTCTTAGCTTATATTTTTAAAGACTCAGAAAGAGGATGTTTGTCCAAAGCTTGGACTGTAAATATTAAAAGATGAAGCCTGAGTGACGTCAGCCGTCTGTTCCTGCAGGGCGCTCTGGAGGCTCATCAGCAGCAGCCGCCATGTTGGAAATCCTGTCTCATCCTAACTTTCAGTCAACCTGACGACAGGCTGAGAGCTGGAGCTGAGGCGGGTTTTAAGCCTCCTGACAAACCGTTACGTTGCGCCCACCTGTCAATCATGTCAGCTTGGCTTCTAACTATGGATAACACGTATCGTTCAAAAAATCAAAACAAAGCCGTTTAAAAAAAAAAATCACCCCCCGTACAGTTTGTGCCCATGATGACAATAACTAATCAGACCTGTTTGTTTTTTTGTATCAGGCTGTAAACATGTTAATTTATGATTTAAAAATGGCTTATTTTGGCTGTGGTGTGTATGTGACTTCTGCTGTTCCTGGAGGAAGCCTCTAGTGGACACTCGATGAACTGCAGGATTTTTTTACTTCTGCATTGGCTTCATTTTTCAACACACACAAAACACAAACTCCCGCAAACTTATCCATATTTTTTTTTTGTGTGTATTTGTTCCTATCTTATGAAATAGATTTTCAAAGTATGTATTTACAATGTAAAGTACTAACAAAATAAAACATGCTGCAGCCTGTCCTGTCTCTGAGGGAAATAGCCAGTCAAGGTTTAGCAGTCATGGTGGCCAGATTCACAGCGGCCCATGCCAGCCTTCTGGACAGGCCAACGACCAAACAAACCACCATGTTGTTGCAGGGATGGCGGTAGGAAAAATAATATTATTGCTGCCAAGCTGAGGTGGTAAAAGAATCCCATTTGTTTTTATGAAATAAACAAACTGATTATTCTGATGAGGTTGGACTTGACTGATATTCCCCGTTTGTATCCAGGAAGAGTCGCTGAGTACACAGGTTGAATGAGAGACATGACCACATCACGCAGGTCAAAGGTCATCAGAACACAGAAGTTTAATAATAATAACAGTCTTTCTGTAATATTTGTATCAATCTGACCTAAAAAATCCGACTAGATTAAACTTTTGTTGCATGGAGAAAGTGTGTCGGTGTTTCTCTTCCATTGATTAATATGTAAGCAAACCTAATGAAAGGTTCTTCTTTCAACACAAGTCAAAGTTACAAGGCTGAGGGCAGAAAGGACAGAAGAAGAGTAAAGTAGAAATCTCAGGAGCCTTTCACTAAGAAACATCCAATTACCAAACGTCTAGAGTGAGCCACTAACGACAGGTGGCAGTGAAAGATTACAGCGTCCGAAAACAGATAACACTATCTGCAGCTTTCACTTATTCACTCTGGGATTCTGGGTCATTTTGGAGGAATTCGTTGGTTCCATTTTAAATTAAACCACTGCCAAAATGAGGTGCGGAGGTATTCAAAAGAAAAATGTTACAGTTGATTTTAACCACCCGCTGTCTTCTTTATGATAGCGTTGAGTCACCGTGCTCAGGGGCAGCGTACAATTTAGAGACACCAAAGTGCAAAAGGGCTCCAAAAGTTCACTGCAAAAAAGTTAAAAGCTTTTTAAATATCCTGTGGCTCCCGTGTTTCTGTGTTTAAAAAGATGAACGACGCCAGAACTAAAACCAAAAAGACTCTAGTGTAGGTGTTTGTAACATTTCCTCTTCAATGACCGCCTTCTGTACCGTCTTATGGCATCAAATATTAAAAAGAAACTTCTCAGAGAAAAGATGAACATAAAATGTCCTGATAACTATCATGATGAATCTGGGATTGAGGGGGCGGGGTTTATGACCTGTACTGCAGCCTATCAGCAGGGGGAGCTCTAAATCTTTGGTTTTCATCTGTCTGTTATTCATGCAGTTTATTGTTAGCAGCAACTCGGCTCTCCGCTCACGTTAACGTCTTGCAGAGAGGGGTGGACAGGTTCAGATTTTAAACATTAGCTTCTAGTTTGTTTCTAGCGGCTTGGCTAGTTTTTGGCTCATTATTCCATAAGTGTTTGTTGTTTTTAAGATTTTTAACAAAAGAAAAATATTTTGCAGACGTTAATGTCCCATTAAACTGAGCAGGTCATTATAGCCAGAAGAAAAAGGAATTTAAAATCTTTGTCTCTACAACACCTTTCAGCTGTTTTGTAAAGGGGCATGCTAGCTTAGCAGCAACTAGCATCCGTTCTTATTGAAGGTAGTTTTACCTTGAACCTTTCTCAAGAACATTTTATCGCCCAGCGTCACCGCACAGTTAGCTAGCCAGGTCATTAGCCAACATGTTATTCTTTCCAGTGTTCAAACCTAAAACTTAGTTTATTGATTACACTTTAAAAACATCGTCTCCCTTTTCCCTCTTTCAGACCCCCCCTCGGTATCCATCGAGGGCTACGACAACAACTGGTACGTCGGCCGCTCAGACGCTGCACTCCTCTGCCTGGCCAGCGCCAACCCTGAGCCCACCACCGTCACCTGGACCGCGTAAGTGTCAAACGGCGTCCGTCTGTGGCGCCGCTCCCTCTCCCTCCACCTCAGCGGAGAGTGACATAGTTTCTAATTGCTGCCATAATCACGACAGAATATGCAGAACAGTCCCGCCTCTTTCATGATCATTTCTTAGTCATTTTTTTGATAAAGCACAAATGCTCTTAACATCTCATCTTGATGGGCAGATGGCGTGCTGAGCTGTGTGTGGCGTGCTGGATGAATACTGAGCAGGGAGACAGAGCGGCTGCTCACATGTCTGGGATTTTTCTCACATTAATGTTGTCTTTGAATATCGCAGTTACAGTTTATTTTTTCCATTCTTCATCTCTCCCCTCTGTGTTTCTTTTCACATTCTCTTGTCCCTCTTTTTCATCAATTTCGCTTTTTCATTTCCTTTTGCCTCCCTTCTTTATTCTAATATCTCAAAACGGATTGTCCCCTCACTGCTTTTTCCTTCGTTTTTTGTCTCCTTTCATTTGCTCCCTCTCCCCTTTCTTTCATCATTTGTCGCTTTTCTCTCTTTTTCTTTTTCTCTCTCCATCACCCAATTCTCCATTTTTCATTTCTCACTTTGTTTTCATCTTACCAAATCTCTTCCTCATCTTCGTCTTCCTTCATTTCCCTCCCCTCCAGGGCTTCCGGTTCTCTGCCCGACACGGTGATGGTGGAAGGAAACAAGCTGACTGTGAGGAAGGTCGACGACGCCGTCAACACGACTTTCATCTGCGAGGCCAAGAACAAGCACGGGGCAAGCAGACACCAGGTCACCACCATCGTCATAGGTAAGTCCATCAAACCAATCCTCATGGACTATATAAAAGTGGACGTAGCCTTTTTTTGGTTTTTAGAACTGAAGCCAAGGCAGATGTGCTTAGCTTAGCTTTACTGATCGTAAAGCAAGTCTAGAAACGGGTTACTTTTTAAGAGCTCATGCAGGATCTGTTTTTGGATATGGCTTCCTTTGATTGACAAGTTGCCATGGCAACCTGTAACTTGTGCAGAAAGGTAGCATCATGTATCCAACCCTCTTGTCCAAATAAGGACGGTTACGGTTTTAAAAAACAAAATGCTTAACTCAAGGCTTCAAAACAGGAGTTTAAGAACCAATGGTGGCTGTAATGTTGGATACGTCCACTTCTGTTATACAGTCTACGATATAAACAGAGAGAAACGCATCACACACACCTACACACACACACACACACACACACCGGTACATGTGTGAAAGTGTAAACATGAAGCACACAATGTAGTGCTGCAAAGATGCATGTTTATTCACCTGCAAATGTGATGAACACAAAGATTACATCTGACAACGTCCGTCAAATGCAACATGACAGTTCTATCAAACAGCATGTAATCACAGTTACACAGACACACAGACACACACACACACACACACACACACACACACACACACACACACACACACCAAACACACACCAAACACAAACACAAACAGATTTGCACCAGTTAGCAGCTAATACACACTCAAATAGACATTAGCATGTACACACAGGCCATACATTCCTCCTCAAACATGCAGACACACTTGCACACATGCATGCACATGAACATAAATCTCTCTCTACACACACACTCACACAGACACACACACACACACACACACACAAGCGCACGCACATGCTGGGATCAGGGCTGATCTGAGAGCTGCAGGGAAGCTGTCTCTCTCAATCTTCACATTGGATTGTTTTCATGGTTTTCCTCCTCGCTTGCCGGCTTTCTACAAGGCGCTGCAGAGGCTTTTGATTGACCCTTTCCCCACAGCGGGGCCAAATTGCAGGACAACGAGGGCCAACTCGAAAACCTTTATAACTTCAGATCGAAACCACTCTCTTTAAACCTCACTCTCTACAATCACGCTGCGGCCGAGGAAACTGTTGCACCGCTGGACGTAAATTAAATGTGAATTGTGTTTTATGAGTGTGAGAGCAGGCCCTCGTTACAGCGTTTTGGCCCCGCGGCGGTGATGGTGGCGGTGTTGGGATTGTTGGAGGGTTTCTAAATTCTTCCACGCGGTTCAGGTTGGTGTGAGCCAGTTTGCCCAGGTTTGTTTTTCTTTCCCTTTCCTTCTTGTTTTTTCACCTTCTCCCCTCTTTGCATCCACTAATTTCTCTTAACTAACCGCTCCTCTGCATGAGTGCTCTGTCTCCTTTTAAGTTTCCTCTCTCACTTTTATATTTGAATCTCTCCTTTCCTTCTGAAAGAGTCTGCATGCCCTCTCGATCTCTCTGCTGGGTCTTGACTTTTTGACGTTTGCTCGTCCGGTGATTCGGCTGCAGCTGCCACGGTGTTTGGTCAGCGTTCATCATTATTTCTCCTGCCCTCTGACACTTTTGCACTTTGATCGGACACAAACAAACGCCTGCACTCACAAAGCACACACATACAAACACAGGAACGTGTCGGCATGCTGTAAGGCCTCACTGCACATCAACAAACCAGCCTCAAAACCAGCGCACTTGTCTCTTCATAATATCACCATGTTTGTGTACTTTCCTTCCTTCTTCTATGAATCTTTTTTTTTGAGGAATCACTTTGAATAAGAACCATGTAAAGCGTTGCAACAAAAACAAAAACAAATGCAAAAACTTCCCCTCTTTTGCCAAAAAGCTACATTTAGAAAATCCGTGGGAAATCAGAGCAGGAGATTTGAATCGTCTCCTCTGAGAACAAAGACTCTTTGTAGCCGGGCGGATGTGTGGGAGGTTCAGAAGTGGCTAAGCTGCTACTGTTCTTACTGTGAGCACTGCATTGTGATTGATTTAAAGTATCGGGGACGGTTTCTCTTTTCTAACCGCACACACATGTAAGCTTAACGCTCAGAAATCCTTCACAGACGCATGTAAAAACCTCTCACTCACATTTACGCACAAATGTTTCATCTCTTCCGAGTACCTGAGATCAAGCCCGGGCTTTGTGATTCATCCTCCTCCGTGTCAAATGTGTCCTTGTGTTTTTTCGCTGTTTGCTTGTGTTCCACTGCACTTAAATAACAAGAAGGGTGTGAGATAACAGAGTGACTTAATCCGTCACTTCAACACGTGTACTTTTAGAAGCCGGGTGCCAGAGTTTGGCGTGAAGCCGGCTGGCGAGGTGTGGGCTGACGAAGCGCTTCGCTGAATGAACGAGCAAACACAGCAGCTTGTTTTTTGTTTGATGCTTTCGCCAACCCTCTCTTCCAAAGTGACTTCCTGTGAGTACATATAGAGTCGATGCATCACTCAAGGACACGGTTTAACTTTGCCATTGTAGGAATCGTACTTTGACCCACTGGCCTTATTGTCTGAGTATTCTTTAGAGCAGTAGAGTCTTATCTACCTAACTTCTAGGGACGGGCATTTTCAGCACTTTTAATATTTGAGTATACTCTCATCACCTCATGAACAAATACTGTAATACTGCTATGTTTCTCCGCAGTGTGCCACCGTTCACAGACTGCATGTCTCTGAGACGGCGGTCGTTGGATTCTAGTTCTTGATGAAGTGATGGTAACATGACTCCGCTGTCCACGAGTCTGTAGTGACAGACACTTTGTCAACACTTTGTAAATCAGCCCACAATTCTGCTGCTCTTTTCTTCAAAAGTCTTTTCCACTCTCTTCTGCTGTCGTTCGCCGTGATGGTGGCTTGTTCTCTCGCTTGATAAACGGCGTCAGAGTCAGAAGCCTTTTTTCCTTCCACAGAACTTAAATGAAGCGTTTCTCCAGTAAACATTTTCTTAACTAGCAACGAGTCGTTTTCTCTGCTCCGGTGTCATGACAACAACAGGTGCTAACAGGGCTAGCATGTGATGAAACGCAACACGCCCCTTTAGTCCCTCTCTGCTGGTTTCTCATTGTGCTGTAAGTGCATGTGGTTAAGCATCAAACTAGTACTAAACTATGTAAACGCCACATGTCTTGCACTGACTGCACTTTACCGTCAGAGTCCTTCGTGACGTTTCTTTTCCAGGTCACGTCTGAAATGGTGCATGTGTAGCAACGTGTTTTTTTTCCTGCAGTTGTCTCCATTAGATCTGAAAAGAGACGGAACATGTAGGGGAAGAGACGCACCAAATGGTTGCAGGAGGGAGTCAAACCAGCAACAAGTGAGTCAGGGACTGTAGCCTGTGTGTAGGTGATGCATGCTCTACCTACTGAGGTAAACCAGTAACCCATTGGTCAGTGAATTTTGTTGACTAACCTCTGCGTTTTGCATTTCTGTTGCACAGCTGCTTCAAAATGGAGAATTCCCAGTTCTGAGAGAGTACCTGGAGCTGCACACAGTTTAAACATGCTCCAATCTCAGCAGGGCAGCACTGTGCATACATTTAGACAATCAGTAGGGGAAGGAAACCATTGAGGGTTGGTCCCAGCGGACCCTTCTACTGTGCAGGGTGACAGTATCAAGGGTCAAGGTGACGTTATGCTGTGATGTTGCAGTCATAGTGCTGATTATCATGGTGAGGTATGTACAGTTAAATCATGCCGAACCAAGTCCAGCTGGCATTCTAGTCTTCCTCCTCTTCATGGAATATAACTTTAAGGTTCCCTGACACAAAAAGAGCTCAGGGTCTCACTGGAACACAGTCAAACCAACATGTCTTTGAATCACAGTGATCCTTGCTTTTGTTCGGCAGACGTCTGAAGAAAAACCATGACAAGTAAACCTTTTGCCACTGACTTCAGTGATACAAGTTAGTTCCAGTTCTCTCAGTGTGAGATCTTAACTGTCAGGCGCTGGAGGCCCCCGACTCTCAATAATGTAACCGTTAATAGCGCGGCACTTTGTGTACACCGGGCCCCCGACACACCCCGCTAATTTCCCCGCTGGGAAGCGTTGACGGCTTCTCTCTGTTCTGCTAAATGGTAGATGAAAGCACCGAGCTGTCTGGCTTTTTCTGCTGCCGTCATGTGTGAGGATTCCCACCCCGTCAGCCTCCTCTGAGGACCCGACAGAGAGGAGGAGGAGGAGGAGGAGATGTGAGGATGCATGTGGAGAGGGGGTGAGGCACAAGAGACTGAAAAAGAGGAAGAACGTTTGGACGGGGAGGAGTGGAGAGTGAGAGATCTGCTGACTTAATGGTTCAAGAGATTTATCTAGTTATATGGTAACAACATGGCAACTACAAATGTGTGTTATGCTAGGATACAACATGATAGGATACCATTGAGGAAATGTATCTTCATCTCATGTGCCGCACACATTAGCTGCCTGCATATCAGCTGAAAATAATTATGTCAGAAAACAAAACAAACACATGTTGGGGTAAATATTATCAAGGAAATAAGACCCACGGCTTCTTCCTCAGGAGCTTTCAAACCGATGAGAGGGAAATGTGTACATCGCCCTCTCAACCATCACACACACACACAAACATTCTGCAACCCCAACCCTCAAATCCAATCCGTTCTGATGCACATGATGCCAGATATGCATGGCTTGCTCGGTTGCCTCAGTTGCCAGCTGGATCTTCCCAGATAGAGAGAGAGAGAGAGAGAGGAGGGATGTTGGCAGAAAAAAAAACGATTGGAGCAGAGGATGGGTGGGGATGTGAGGTGGGATGGGCAGCAGAAAAAAAAACAAAAAAAAAAACAGATTGCAGCAGGGCAGAAAAACTGAGATGAAGGAGAGAGTTTGGGGGTGGAGACGGCAGCGATGCGATGGAGAGGTACGAGCGGAGCTATCAGCAGGAGGACGAAAGTCCTCTAAAAACTCTGATGACTTCTGGTCCAGTTTGAAAGAGTAGACCGGCAGGAGGCTGTGACCCCTCCGTCCTCCACCCCTCCGCCATATCACTCCGTCCTCCAACCCCCATACATCTCGTCCTTTTCATGGGGAGTCCAGCTGGCACAGGGCTGGGGGCTGTTGTTGCTATTCAAACACACACACACACACACACACACACACACACACACACACACACTCGTAAACAGAGTCACATCTGAGGGGACCGGTGGAGAAGTATTTCCTGGATAGCCTGCGGCGGACGAGATAGCTGTCCACTGGAAAGACACACACGCGCATAAAAACGCACACACACACACACACACACACACACACACACACAGCGTTTCACACATGCACACTAACATAAATTGGTGCGCGCAGCTCTGTGCATAAAATAATCAGATGATCAGCCTTGGGGAAACGCTGGCTCTGACTCTGTTGGACATAAACCTCTGTAACCTCTGCACGGCTTAATGAAACACACTTACAGTCGGCAGATACACAACAGGCCGGCCTGAGTGATCGTGGAATAATTGTAACAGTAATGTATATCTTATAGCATCCTTCAGTCATTACATTTTGAGAAACGAGAGGAGATTGTGCTGATCCATGTTTGAGATGTTGGATATCCAAACTAAACCATGGCATAGATGCACAGTTGTTGTTGTAATCCCCTGACGTGGTTTCCTGCTGCTCTGAGCGAGACGAGAGGAGACTGTTTCCTCTTGTCCGTCATTTCTGTGAATCTGTTCACCAGAATGTTTCAAAATGACAAAAAGACACCGATGAGAACTTCCCTGTGTCAGTTTTTTTACAGTGCACTCCTGTAGACCTCGTTGATTTGGGTGCAGTGCTGAGTTTTTGCTCTAGTTCTGGTTTATAAAGCCTGGTATGCTACAGGAGCCTCGTCTCTGCAGCTCTTCAGGGCTTCCTGCATACAGTCTGATGTGGAGCTACAGTAACAGACAGGAAATGGCCTCCTGTTTAGACTACCAGTCCAATCCCATCTAATCTTTGAGTCTTGATCGAGCTGATTTAGTTTCCTCTCGTTTGCGCCCCCAGGCCACAGAAACGCAGCATCTGATTGACCCAAATGTTTGAAAATAGAGCAACATGCCCTTTTTTCCGCTGAACATCCTGTTAGTGTGGACGATGAGTTTGTGCTTATTCTTGGCTCAATTTTAACGGATCTCCTCTCGAATTGCTGCCAAAAATACAACACAGCAGATGCTTATCTTAAAACAAAAAAAAAACATGCATTAACAAAAGTAGTCAAATCCACGGAGAGGGAAAACTCTGCTGGTTTCCGACGAGTGAATCGTTTGGTTTATTTATTCTGGAGAGGGATTTTCTCACAGGATCAATTAGCGGTGTAATAATTGTTTGTACAAATAATTTGGCAAACTATGGAAGCCTTGTGGTTTCTCTGTTGTAAGTTTATGGATCCGAGTGTCTTTGACTCGCCTGCTGCTCGCTGTGATTTATCAAAGCAGGAGGTAAGTGGACTCGGTTTCCAGCGAAACAGCTAAAACAAACAGTGCTGTCAAAGCTTCGCTTTTAACAGACCATAGACTGTATCGTATAACATGGACGTAGCCTCTGTGATGTCACCCAGTAGTGTCTGAAGTAGCGTTTTGAAGCCCAATGATGCTATCCCCATGAAACTTTCAATCTAGGAGGTGAAGGGGTGGAGCTGAGGTGGGCCTATAGCCTCATTGCAAACGGCTACAACGCACCCAATTCTGCACATCTATGCATAACTCTTAGGCTAAATAAAATCCAGATGGATGCTTACTCCCCTGTACAGTTTTTTTTAACAATAAATAAATAATCTATAGAGACCAAAACTGTCTTTAAACCAGGCTGCAAACACGTTTATTTCTGCTGTAAAAATTGACATTTTAATATTAAACCCAATGAGGATCCTTGGCTTTTGCAGCCGGCCTCAAGTGGACACTCAAGGAACTGCAGGTTTATTGCACTCTTGCAAAATAACCTTCATTATTTGAGTGTTTCTGCTTGTCGGGGTGCGTCAGGGAATGAACATACCAGTCGTGTCTTGACTGTGTCCGTTAAAGACGGATTTGAGGTGAGACTGAACATGTGGAGAGATGGTAAAACATTTGAATACCAATCAGACTGTTGTATATTTTCTATGTATATATTTAATATGTAATGTTAAAGAGTATTGACGACCCAACCTTCTGAGTAACAGAACTTTAATTATTGCTCGTGTAACAGGTATTCACATGCCGTTTTATTTCAGTACGTTAACAACGTAACTTCATCGTACTTTAGTATCGCGTCATGTTTTAACGACAGGCGCCTTCACAATCGCCTCTTACATCACAATAACTTCATTAAAGATGAAAGAGATTGCAGGTTTTCTCAGCAGGCAACAAAGAGAAACGAAGAAAATAAAGTCAATGTGTGAGAAAAGATGAAGTTTAGCTGTTGAGCGTTAAATAGTTTGAATGATAACAAAAGTCATTTCCATCCTGCTGAAATCCTTTTTAATTATTGGCACTCTCTCTGCACATCACCACTGATCTCCTATCAGTTATTCTGTCAGCTCGGGTGAACATAAACCTCGGAGAGTGACTCATCGTGATGAGATTCTCTTCCACGGCGAAGTGATTTAGGAAGTTTATCCCCCTTAAATGAAAAACCAGGATCCTTGGAGGGAGCTCTTTCTTGTGTTCAGAAAAACATTTCTCTCTGACAATCCAAAACAAAGCTGCGGAAATCTGATGGAAACTTCCAGAAATGAGAGAAAAAGCTTTGTCGTTTCCCCCTCGGTGGGAGTGTTTGGGGCCACGGCCGTGCGGGGGTAACGTCTGTCAGAGAGATAAGCGCTGAGGAGAGCGCCTCCCGGCCACGGCTTATCACACACTCAGACCTGCAGGGAATACACACACACAAACACACACTCATTTACACGGGGAGGAAGTGTGCGAAGCTTTCCACATAGAGAGATTTGAGGTGGGGGAGGTTTATATCTCACCTCTATATCGACGTTTCCCCGGGAGCCGTAACTTCAGCCTGGTTCTCTATCTGTCTCGCAGCAGGTTGACCAACAGTCAACAGATTACCGCCGCCGGTGCTCAGAGAGAACGCTGCCCGTACAAAAACATTTCCATTACTGCATTACTGCTTCTGGGTCATGATTAGACGAATCTAAACAGAGTGTGACCTGTGGGACTCAAAGGGAACAGTGGTGGAAACAATCACCTGGTCTTTTACTGACCTCACAGACTTGAACACCAGCTGCATTATGGGTAAAATATCAGGTGTGTTTGGTCGACAGCAACTTATTTTTAGGCATGTCAGTCATTCAGGCAGCATCATGCAGTACCTTGATTATTGTCCACTGTTTTAATATCTCAACACAATATGACATTAAAAACAACAAGGGGGTCTTTTACCTTAAAAAACAAAGAAAATCTCTAAAAAAAAAAAAATACTGGATTAGTAAAACACTGGTGAAAACAGGTGGCTACTTCTTCCCAAGCGGTAACCTCCATTGTTGAAAAAATGAAGCGCAATGAAGTGTAAAATCCTGCAGTTCACCGAGTGTCCACTAGAGACTGGCTGCAGGATCCCAGTAAGTCACATACACACTCATTCAAAAAAGCCGTTTTTACAGCAGAGATTCACATGTGCAAAAAACGATAGTGATCTGATTAGTTGTTGTCCTCACAGGCACACACTGTACGGACTCGGTGTGTAGTGTTTGTGTGTTTGGCATTTGAGTGCGTTACATGATCTACTTCATGCTGCTCGAGTTCTCTGTCATTCACTTCAAGACATCAGCAGGACGAGAATAGAAGAAGCAGGGTTGTATGAAGGGGAGAAGGAAGGCACCAGTTGTTGAAAGGTCAGGGGGTCCAGTCCAACATCAGCCTGTGTGAGTGAACCTGCAGCTGTGAGTCTGCTCCTAAATGGCTCCATTAAATCAGTGCTGGGGGGGGGACCGACATTTCTGAATGAATTTGGTAGTTTTCAGTAACTGCTGATGTAACCTGTTTGGATGTTAAAGATAATGTTTTGTTAAAAGCTGTGCAGCATTGTGATGAGCAGTAAATCTCTACGCAGACAACATACATGCCAAGTTTTGTGCTCACTGACATCTTGTCGTTCTTGTTGCAGAAATGTTTTCAGACTGATTTGTCTGTACGAGAAAAAAGTTTGACTCCGGTCTCACACTGAATCTCTTAAGGGCGAGTTCACACCCAGTTTGTTTGCTCTGGTCTGAATCATGGAGCAATTTGTTCCATTGTTGCATTTTGACCTCAAGTTTGTTCTGTGTTCACATGAGGACATTTACAAGAGGACCAAAATCTGTGATGAGGCGCTCAGAAAGAATATGTTGATGTTCTGGAGTTGCTGAAGTTTCCTTATAGAGCCCACGTTAATCCTCCTGAACCAGGACCTCATCCACCAAAACTGTTCAGACCGAAGATCCCTCAGGTCTGCCTGTGGTCTCTAACGTCTTCAGACATGATGAATGGAGAGGGCCCACTGTGATGGCTTCCTGCATTTGGGTCGGATTGAAGTCCCATTCTTGCTCCAAAGGAACGGCACCAGTCCAGAACAAAGCGGACTGGGACCCAACTTTTTGAGCGGTCTCAGTACGGTTGTTTGGTCCTCATCAGGGTGCCATTGACTGCTTTCACATCAGCGCAAACAAGCTGCTGAAAATGATCGAAGAGATGCTGACACACCACCATTGTTTTTGTTTTAGAGAGGACGAGACGGTTTTCTGATGATTCGTGTCATTCAAGGTTTGATTTTTTTTGGGGGGCAGAAAAATGGTCACACCTTGCACGTTAAAACTAAGAACGTAATCCAGGAAATATAATCTTCCAAAGAATTGCATCACTTGAGTTCAACTATAATTATAAATCAGATAAGAGTAGAGTAAGTACATGGGTATTTGGTGAAATTCTCTGTTATGCTTTTACGTAATTGACACCTAATTAGAATTAGGCCTTTAATTAGCCTGAAATAGAAAACACGTCCGTAGAGCATAGAAGCTGAAATTTTGGAAAAGTGTCTGTGTAGTTCAGGAACAATTAGAGGAATTAGCCGAGGGGATTACGCCTTTGATGAACAGAAAATGAACAAAAATGAAGTTCAAGAGGTGAGCGCTGAGAAGAAGGGAGGGTTCTGACTCCGCAGAAGAAAAGTCTGCTTATTTCCTCCAAGTCTCGTTGTGAGATTATTTCCTGGGCAGGGAGCCAGACGTTGGTGTTATATTCTCAGCTGGCCGCCGGCTTTCGTCACTTTCTACAAATGTCGTCCTTCAAGACGGTCGCAGCAGCTGAGGCGAAGAATTAAACTGAAAATAATCAAAACTCCGAGTACGGACGACTTCTTTCACAAGCCGACACAGAGGCAACAACACTTCGTCTTTTGGAGGTTTTACAGGTTGCCGTGTTTTTCTGTTAGTCAATGACTCTCTTTAACACTCAGAGAGGAGGCTTTGTTGACCCCTCCACCGGCTGATTTAAAGCACACAAAAAAAAAACAAGAAAACGTCTTCACCATTCAGTTAAAATAAATACTTTACTCATGTTTTACCAGACTCATCATAAATGTCCTCTGAATAAATGATTCTTTTCACTTTTCAGGGTCTACATTTCTTCTGAAAAGTGTTTTTTTGGGACTTTATGTGGAGCTCAGAGGTATGACAGTAGTTCAGTCTGAGCCCTGAGTTAGGTCGTTGGAGGTCTTTGTTGGTACCAGGTGGTGATTCTAGAGTCTCTTGGGGCCCTAGGGAAAAACCAATTTGGGGGACCTCCACTCCAACCAGCGTTCATCACCATCATGTCTGTAGCGTCCCGATAATTACTCCTCTTCATCTTTTTTCCTGTTTTTTTTTTCTCTCTCCTATAGACCAATAATTCCTCTTAATTTTTAATGATTGACTTCTTTGACAAACTTTTGCTTTCACAGCAATGATGCATGCGACGTTTAGCAGGGGAAGAGAGTGAGTGCTGTCAGATGGTAACCCCTAAGGGAGGTTTCCTACTGTCGTTTATAAAAATGCACATTTTGGACCTCTGCTTTGGTTTAAGGGGCCCCTAACTGGTTTGGGTCCCCAAGCAGTTGCCTGCCTTGCCTGTTGACAAGCAGCGCCTCTGTTGGTACCACGATGTGCAGAATGGCAGAGTGGGACAATAAGCTTGTAATTAACTCGTATTTGACTACAATGATGTCAAGTAGCAAGAGAAGTTTGTCCCCTGAGTGTCCAGGTAATGAAAAAGTAAATGAAACAAAGTGGTTTGTGAAATAATCAAATCAAAAACAATCTTTCCTTTAAAATGTGTCCATCTTGTCAAACCTCGCTGCATTACTGATACTCAGCAGAGTTGGATGGAAGCAGGAGGGGTAGAAGGAGTCGAGTGTTGGCGTGGTATATAGTCTAAATATTTTAAAGAGGAGTACTTGTTTCTTGACGTTCTTTGCGTAAATATTTTACGTTTGGAGGCCTGTGTGCAGCGATGCCGCCAGGATTTCAAAACTCTGCGTGCCGCAGTCAGAAAAGAGGGGTGAGATCACTGCTAGAGCTGAGCTGAGCTGAGCCGAGGCACTGCTGGTTTCAATCAGGGAGGCACGACGTGTGGGTGACTCATGAATGCACAGACGAGAGCACGCTTACATATAGACCCTTCATGTTGTGGATCTGCCTCCTCTGGGCTTCTCTCCAACTCCTCGCTTCTGTCTTTTCAGAAGGTTGTGGTTTTTTTTTCTGGATCTGCCATCCAAGAACAAACTTCTTCAGCTGTTTGGCTCCGGGCAGAATTACAATGCACGCATACAGAAAGCGTGTACGCTGCACATTACATCCGCCCCATACAGGACATATGTGCACTCTGCGGATTCATCTGTGCTTTTATTAAGCGGCACATATGCACAAAGAGCCATCATGCATTTTACATGCACAAACGCACATTTGTCCCACAAACCGACACAGGGTCTGTTCAAATCTGGGACATATACTGTAGTATATTATTGATATTTGTTGGG
The DNA here is from genome assembly GCF_963584025.1 of Labrus mixtus. Taxonomy (NCBI): domain Eukaryota; kingdom Metazoa; phylum Chordata; class Actinopteri; order Labriformes; family Labridae; genus Labrus; species Labrus mixtus. Next base: position 6,898,548 of record NC_083627.1, on the reverse strand, counting down.
GTCCGGGACATGGAACTTAAAAATAGTGCTGTCCCGGTGAAACTGGGACGGGTGGTCGTCCTGAGCATGCTAAGTGACAGCTATGTAACGTTAGATATAGCAATATCACAAAGCTAATCTCCCGACTGACATATGATACCAAATGAAAAGCTAGATGTAGAAAACGAAGAATATGTCTCAAGCATTTTTGGATGGGACTTTTTTCAGTTATTTTACAATCCTGTCTACAGTGCTATATGTCGTAGCTTCAGTGTTGCTACCATAGCTAGTTTTTAGCTAGCGTCTTCATCCATGTATGAATCCATACATTCATTAATGTTACTTTAAGTACACTGTTCCTCGTACAACCTTATAATTCAAAAATCCCAAACTACAACTGAGGCTATGGGGGCGGCTGTGGCTCAGTTGGTAGAGTCGTCGTCTCTCTACAGGAAGATCAGGGGTTCGATCCCCAGCTCCTGCAGCAACATGTCGAATGTGTACTTGGTCAAGACGCTTAACCCAGGATGCTCCAGCTGCTTTGCCGGCAGCTTTAGTAACTTCTGATGGTCACTTTACAGAGCAGCCTCTACCATGAGGGTGTGAATGTGTAGGTGTGACCTGCGTTGTAAAAGCACTTTGAGTAGTCGGACACTAGAAAAGCGCTATACAGGCTCAAGTCTGTTAACCAAACCGTTATCTACAGTCAACAGCCCTTACTCAGCCCATGGAGATGCTTTTTAGATCCTTCTTTGTGGGTGAAAACACAGAAAGTAAAGTCCAAGTTTGATTGCATATTCATAATGTTGTCATGACCACTTAAAACCGAAAAGCTACACTGTATAACTGTATTTTCTGTATTTTCCACAGGACAGGTTTAGAATCAAATCAAATATTGAGTGTTGCGTTATGAAAGGAAAAAAAAAAAAACTCCGTTTGAATCCATGAGCGGCAGAAGCATTGGAATAATCTCAAAGATACGTTACACAGTTTGTATGCTGTGGTGGATTTGTCTGCATCTCATATTTGCCTCTGCATACAGATTTATTTGTGGTACGCACCTTGGTCCTGTCACCCGTGCACTGAGTCATACTTCGCTGCACACATGGGGTCAGATGTTAGTTGTGTTACCGCCACCCGGCGCTCGGCGAGGGAGCCCTGCCTGATTACCTCTGTGCTCCTGCTGCTGCTCCCCCACTTTCTTTTTTTTTTTTTTTTTTAATACAGTTCATACCCGCACACAGACAGGTACGAAAACATACTGAAACAAAAGCACTTACAAAAGCAGATACAGTGTGTGCATGTCGACACAAACAGCCTTGAACTCTACGGAGACGAACACAAAAAAAAACAAAAAAAAAAAACATCCGCTTTGTGTCGAAGGCTAAGTCACATTTCTCATTTCTTCGAGCTTTTCAACTGCGAGCTGTTCCCCTCTGGCCTGACTCATCCACAACCTCAATAAACCACCCCTCTCGCCCTGTGTTCGTGTGCCGCTTTGTTTATTTGTGTTCATGCATTCTTGTGTGTGTGTGTGTGTGTGTGTGTAATAATAGGCAAGGTAGAGCGGTCTTTAATCCTGCAGACCATTGCTCTGTTTTTCAATTAGCCAGCAGGCCTTGTCGAGGGCCGCCCGGGGTCAGACTGCTATCACCCTCTACTGCTAATCCTGTACAGACTGATCAATGCAGAGTGAGGAGGAGGAGGCGGCGGCGGCGGCGGCGGGGGAGGGGTCAGAGGTGAGGAGGGAGGAGAGGAGGCGGGATGTCAGGTTGCATGTTTGAGTTAGACAGAGAGGCGAGAGGTCAGGCGGCTTTACCTTCCAGCACGTGAGGGGAGGAGGAAGATGGAAGAATGCAGGAGAGATCCAAAGGCAACCTGGTCGCACCTAATTGACGGCCATATCTTTAGTTTTCGGTGATTTGATCCTTTTTTTGGGTCAGTTATTTAGTTAATTAGACAAACTGATGATTGTAATCCTGTTTTCTTTAGTGAGATTCAGCTGAATAAGATGATCATAGACACCAGCAAAGCAACAAGTTGGAGTAAGATACTGAGATCAGACCGAAGCTAGCGTGTAGATTTTGTTTTTGAAACAACATCTAGTTGAAACAGACGCACTTCGGTCGTCTCTGAAATCTCATACTTTCATAATATTCACATGAAACATGACGTCACATTGAGTTTGGAGTACCATCTGAAATCATATTTCTCAATTTTGAGTATTTGAGAATTTTGGTTTTTTTTATTCTCCAAAAGAGACACATATTTATTTGCTGTCTGCTAAATGTGAAAACACAACGTTTCCAGCCCAACCGAGCTCTTCATCATCATACCGAGCGGACTTTTCATTGCTGAATTGATGTTTGCTTTTCATCTTCCTTCTCCTGATCAAATTCATGAACAGGCACACTGAGTGGAGGAGAGCGGAGAGAGGTAGATAAAGGAGCAAAAAAAAAAAAGAGCAGTGGCTTTAGAGAGCAGCTTTAATCCTGTCCGCACTTTGTTTGCTGTTTTTCTCCCTCGCTGCCCCCCCCCCCCCAATCCTCCTTCTCCGTCTCCCTCTCTCTCCTCTCTCTCTCTTTGAAAGGATGGAAGCGATCCATCTGAAATGAGCGAAGGCACGCACATATTCATTTATCCCACTCTTTTTCTTTCGACTCTCTTGGGCCCCTTTAGCCCCTCAAAGTCCCCCAACTCCCCCCCTCCTCTCTCGCCCCCCTTGTCTTTCACTCTCCTCCATTCCAGATTTGCTCAGAAATGAGTCACCCCACCACAAACCGACCCATTTAAGAGGGAGGGAGCTGCGGAGACGGGGTGGGGTGGGGGGGTGACTTAGAGGAGAAGATGGATTGACTGTGAGTGGGCGAGAGAGCGAAAGAGGAAGAGAGAGAGGGAAGAGAGAGATGGGGGGGGGGGGGGGAGAAAGGGAGGCTGGTGGCTGTTTTTCACTCAGCTGGTTTTGTTGATCAGTATCAACAGCCGAGGTCTGGATCCAATCAGCTTCCTGCATTCAGCCAAGCAGAATACAGGACTAAAAATATATTTGACAGTGCACAACACACACACACTCTCACACTCTCTCACACACACACACACACACACACACACACACTCTCACACTCTCACACACACACACACACACACACAGAAGCAGTAATGTAAATTCAGTGTATAATGCAGCACAGACGGGGTTTACAGAAGCGAGAGCACTTACAGGAGTTTTGGATTATGAAACATAAGTAGGCATGTGCACATACATTTTTCTGTGTGTGTGTGTGTGTGTGTGTGTGTGTGTGTGTGTGTGTGTGTTTCCATGCATATTAGCTCAGATCTGCACTGAATTAATGAAGCCGCAGATATGTAGGTGTGAGACATCACACTAATTACGGCAGCAGCTCTGTAGCCTCGCCATCAATAATGTTCATTAAACTACTGAACCCTCTCAAGTTGACGGCTCTGCGTACCAGAGTGTGAGTGTGTGTCTCAGTGTGTGAGTGTGTGTCTCAGTGTGTGTGTGTGTGTGAGCACCACAGTTGGATGATGGATCGGGCATATTTGCATTAAATGCTTCTTTATGTGGACACGGCTGGCTGGTGAAGGCCATTTTTTATCATCTCTGTGGGTCCAAAGTTTCAAGCGAACGCTGAGGAAAAACCAAAATAATGAATCATCATTTCAGTCAGAAGTTGGCATCGTTCAAATGATTTACAGCTCCAGTGTCAGGGCTGTTTTAAGTCAACAAAGTCATTAACGATCAGTCTGAGAGGAGCACAGTCGCAGCTAACGTTAAGGTTGATTTAAAACAATCAGCTTTTATTGAATATTTAATGGATTTACCATCAAAGCCATTGATCCCAAAGTGTTTCAAATAACACAAGTATCCAGAAAAAAAAATCAGAATATGTAGAATTAAGAACAGAAAACATCTTAACATGCAGTCTATGAGCTGTCTCGGTCCCAGAGCCATGTGTTTCAGCTCGTTACAAGAACACGATGCGCTCCAACTGCAGGACGTCACCCAAAAAATGGAGCACTTTTGTGGATACGAATACGCTGATTTTGATTGATGAGCAGATTCTCAGCTCTGGAAACGTGAGCATTAACACATTGAACCGCGGGGGGGGATTTTAGCCGGAACTGATGCTCAGCTGTTTCTTCACATTCAGGGCGAGGGATAAAAACTCCCTTTAGGATCTGGATTCACTTCTTTTCCAGTAATTCTCCAACCTGGCAGCATGTCGTCTTCCTGAAACAGCCCAGTAAACAAGCTGGATGAGGGTCCTTTTGTTTACAAGCAGTGGCTATCTTGTAATCAGGTAGAATCTAAAAAAACTCTAACAAAGAGAAGTTGGCTCGTACTCGTAAAAAAAACAAAAGTCCCCAGGCAGACATGTGGAATCAAACCTCCAATCTTTATATTACAGGCTTGTCTGTGCAATCACAGGCCACCCTGCAGGCCCAGTGGGTAGTAAGTGCTCATTTTGAAAGTAACAATCTGGGTTTGATTAAATCAGACTTACAAAATGCATGCACTGCTTGACTGCAGACGTGTACCTGCAATGAGATTTAAAGGCTAATTGTAGAACCTTGCAGCCAGCATGACGGCGGTGCATGACAACCTGTGATCTGCATGCTCTAGACCTCTTTAAGGTCAAAGCGCTCTCTTCACATCAGACACCTTTTGCCAAGTCGAACATAATTATCCACTGCTTCAGGTTGTCAGGCAGCCCCGTGTCATCATGCGGGAGGAGGGTGGAGAAATCCTCAGATCCATTCCATGGTGGAATATATGTGTGGGCTCAGAAGAGCGTTAGCGTGGCTCTGTTGTCGGATGAAAGGTGCACATCTGAAACACGAGGTTTTTCAAGTGTTTCGATTGTAACACCCACATGTATGAACTTCAAATTAGGTGCGAAGGCTCAAATGTCTCAAACAGTTCCAACACAAGCAATGGCAGAGTTTAGAAACCAAGCAGGAGACAGAAAACAAAGTGGAAAAAGCTTTTTTTTTACATTTAAGCTGAACCTTGGAGACTTGGATAATTGGACAGAAGAGACACACCTGCTGTCTGGTTAGAGAGCATTTACCCTTGAGTAAAGAAAACTGTGATCGCCTTTTGAAAAGCTCCATCGACCATGACTATTTTGGAAATTTCACAAATTCTACAAATGAGATGGCACAAAGAACTCGACTCGACTCAGCTCTTCTGTGACATCATTTCTTGGAGTGTCTCTTCTTATCTTTTTATCTTCTTATGATCTAATCTAAAAGTTGATGTAACTTAACAATTAAACTTCATTAAATGACTTTAATTTTAACATGAGAAATCTAAGAAACCCAACAGTATTTTTCTCACATTTTGCAGAATCAAGGCTCAAAACAAGTTGACCCAAATACATTTTATAAAGTCAAACATAATGACACATATTCTTAAACTTTAGTTTTGATTCCTACACAGAGACGATCCTCAGACGGGTTCTTTTATCCAAAGCTTATTAGATCGCCATGACAAGCTCGAGTACGAGAGAGAGAGAGAGAGAGTGAGTGTGCAGGTACGTCCCTCTCATAAACGCATCCACTGAGCTGTGAGTTTAGGATGAATGATGTGATACCTGCCATCATCAATACGCCTCCACACACACAGATCACCTGATGTGACAACGGGATACCGAGTGAAACGTTTTATTCAAAACTGGAGTCATGCAGGACAAGCTGCTGTGAGTGGAAAGGTGTGTGTGTGTGTGTGTGTGTGTCGCTAACTCCACTGCCCGGGTACAGCGTCAATCTGTGGGAAACACTGATTTTGTTTACCTATTTTTAAATTATAATTCATTTTTTAGTGGGGATTTTGTACCGTTTGAAAGGGAAAATGTTACAAATAAAATCCAGAGCTCTGCTGCACTTCGCTTCCTTCATGTTAAGAAACATAATGATGTCATCAGCGAATCAAGATATCGTAATGGACATCTTAGCTTTTGGAGCTTCAAGAGGTGGGAGCCTGAGCTCTTTGTCTCACAATGCATTGAAGACTTTGGCTTTCAGATCAATTCAAACATGATCACTTCAAAATCAGCCCAGAGGTCGTACTTTTATAGTAATCGCTGCCCAATCACTGTACGGCTAAAACTGTAACGGTCTCAGTTTATACACTGTTATGTGCGCCACAGGCGTTTCATATCAGCTTCTCAGCTTGTCTGGCCGTTGTTTGTGGATATACATGTACTCAAAATCAATATCCAGCTTCCATTACGTTGGCTTGCAGTGTGTTTTTATTGCTGCATTTTACAACAGTACAGTTAATCTGCGCTCAGTAAAAACTCTCGGCTGCAGTTTATTCCCTCTGAGGTCTTATATCTTGTGGTGGTGTATCAGAGTGGGATTTGTAAACACCAGCACTCTGCTGTATGTTCAGACTCTCGTGTGTTTATTTGGAGTTGCTCAAATGTGAGCGTACAGGCTGTAATTTCTGTGCATTCACACTTTAGGCAGAGGGCGTTGTTACAGTGAATGTAGGAGGGAGTGGAGGAAATTACCTGCAGAGTGAGAGACTGTGTTTGTGTGTGAGGAAGTGAGTCTTTTATGGAGTGTTTGTATGAGCAGCTGTGTGTGAGCAGCAGCTGGATGCTAACGAATGACGAGCTGCAGGAGGAGGGTGGGGAGGCACTCAGGGAACCTCGTGAAGTTCACGACCTCTGCAGGGGGGCACAGAGTGGGAAAGGACTTAATTAGACTCAATTTGTGTGCGTGCATCTGGAGTGCATCAGTGTGTGTTTATTTGAAGCTCACATTTTTGCATTGTTTTAAGTTCGAGTGTGTGTTTTCTGCAGGAATAAAAAGCAGCATAGATGAGCTTTCAAGGTGAAAAGGGGTAACGACTTTACATAACATGAATCCAGCCATTCTTTCCTTTATGTGCACCCCTGTTCCCATCCTCTCCTTCTCCAGCTCTTCCTCTTTTTCTCTGTCTCCTTCCCGTCTGTGTTTGTTCTTTAGTTCTCACCCCATCTGCTCGCTCTGTGTCAGAAAGCATCCATTTAAAATCTGGAGAGTCTCAGAGGAGCGAGCACAGAAAGCCTCAATGGTCCCCCAAAAAATGCCCAAAACAAGATGCTCCAAAAAGTCACTCTGACTTTTTCTCCTCTCTCTCTCTCTCTCTTCCTCTTTCCCTTTCTTTGTCTTGTTTTGTGTGGTTTACAGTCTAGTTTTTCCTTTTATATTGCCTCCTCTTTTGGAGCATACTCTTGTGATTTCCTCGCTGATGAAAAGCAGAAGGGGAAAAGAGAGCCGGAGATGAAAAGCACCGGCTCGAATCCGTGATGAAGAAATAGAATCGAAGATGATTTCTTATTTTTATTTTTTTTAAGGCAGGAAATTTCCTCCCCTCGCTGCGGCATCATGGGGGCTGCATGTGAATATGATTGAGATCGTCATGGAAACACCGGTGGTAGGACGCAAGAGGGGCAAGGTGGCGCCTGTGTGAGAGTCTGGTAGGGGGTCAAATCGAGAGTGTGTGTTAAGATCATGTGTGTGCATGCCTGTGTGTGTGTGTGTGTGTGTGTGCGTGTGTGCGTGCGTGTGTGTGTGTGTGAATAAAGTGAAATTAGACGTGTGTGTGTAATGTGAGTGTGACTGCGGATGTTTTTGTGCTTTTCTTTGCGTGTCAGCTTATAAAGAAGAAAGAGAGAACGTCCAACCATTAACGGTGACATAAAACTAATTTAAATTGAGCATCATGATCCCTTTAATGTGATTTAAACTCCAAATTAAACTGCTAAACTGTAAACATATACACGGGGACGGGTTGGTGTTGATTGTGTGACTTGTTTGCACGGATTCGTTTTAAGGTTTTTACTGTTCACCTTTTCTTTCGTATGATGTAAACGTGATGTGTTGCAGCTCTTACAAACCTTAAACAGGAGTTAAACATTAAATAATGGCTTTATGTAACATGACGCTAATTAAGCAATCCCTAATTATTGTGCATGAGTCATTAATCCCAGAGCACGAATCTAAAGTTTGTGTTTGAAATGTAATTTACCACCGACAGCTGTCAGAATATGAAGCAATGGGACGCTGACAGAAAACAAGTTATTGGTTGTTTATTCAAGAGTTCTATGAGGTAAATTAAACAATCATTTCTGTGCATTAACGACAGAGGCGGACCAGGATTTCAATTAGCTTAGTTTAGCATAAAGACTGGAAGCAGGGGGAGACAGATTAGCTAGCTAGTGACAACACAGAGTTGACACCAAAAATCAAATGTGTTAAAAGCGCAGAGCAAACGTTTGCCTTTCATACACGAGAAGTAAACAACCTTTGAAAACATGAAGGTGTCAGAAACTCACAGAGGATTTAGTGACGGGCTAAGATTTTTGCAAAGACCGGGGATCTTGCAGGGTCACCAACTGAAGGACTACAACTACTCCTGAGATTATTTCACATCATGCACCTGGTGTACATGTACAACTACACCTGGAGAAAGACAAAGAAATGAAAAAGAGGAGAAACTTGTGGGGTTGTGGAGAGAGCAAAGATAAAATAGAGAAGGGAAAAATGTTGACAGAAATGACTACGGCCATGGTTTAAAAAAACTCGACTACAACAAATCCATCCTCATCTGTTTGGATGGAGTTTCTCCTCCTCGGTCTGCTGACCCGATGTAAGCTGCACCTGAGTCTCTGGTGTCTGCAGCGCCGGGCTCTCTGACAGCTAGTTCAGTAGAAGCGTATTGTTGAGCTCATCCTCAGATTAGAGTTACTGTTCTTGGCAGTGGACAAAGTTTCTTGTCGTTTAACTCAAGCAGGGAATAACAATGTCGTATGTCCAAGACATAAAAGCTCCCGCCTGAATGATCCTCAGCCTGTCGGAGGGTTTAAAGGTCCCAAATTATGCTTTTTCTGGTTTTATATGCTCTTTAGTGTGTTTTCCAAGCATCCTGTGCATGTTTAGGCACATCTATGTGCAAAAATTCAAAGTCTGCGGAAACGCGGCTTCTCCTACGTCCTCCTGTTAGCTGTAGCATTAGCTGCATGTAACGCTCGGTTCTAGCCCCCCTCGATAAAAATGTGTCAGTCCGACGTCATTGTCAGTGTGAGATCACTGATCTAAGCCCATTGGCTCGTTGTGGCAAGCCCTGCAGCTCATGTTGCACGCCCGTTAACTTCTGTAGCACGCCCACGATATGCCGTAGCCTGCGGTAGCACAGTAGTGCTAAGGTGCTAATGTTTTTGCTCCCCTCGGAAGGCGCCAGTGGCTGCATTCCCAATATGGTAAAAGGGGCGTGACATTTCCGAGAACCGTGCTGAGCGACTGACCAATTACGGCAGAGCCGACAGGCCGACCAATCAGATCAGACTTGGCACACGTGGGGACTCTGAACGTGGGCACTTCAGAGCCTTAGAGAGAGAGTCAGAAGCGAGCCGGTGCATGGAGCGGCAGTACATGAAAACAGACACTTTTTTCAAACTTTAGTTATTGCGAACATACTTTAGTAGGTACATAGATTAAATATATGAAATATAATATGGGCTCTTTAATGTGCGCGACACTCTTTATCCCAGAATGCTACTGTGCTGACGTTAGCGTAACCTCGCTCGCCGATCCATGTCAGCAAACATTAATCTTGTGTAACTGTCGGCTGTTTGGCCTGAAGTAACGCTTTAAAATTTCTGTTATTGTATCGGCTTTATTGATTTTGAACAGTGACTAGAAACTCGACTGGAGTTACAGTAACACTGGTTATGTTGAGTACAGCAGTGATTACAGGCGTTTACAGATGTGTAAAGAGCGCAGGCTTCGTCTCGTTATTAATGACACTGGACGATAATGTACACATAGTTGTGTTTCCCTTTAAATGGCACGCTCCGTCCGTTTATTTATGACTCAGGTTCATTTTGTAATTTGCCATAGTGTCATTAAAAAGAACATGTTCCTGGAAACCGGCGCAGCGGAGTGCTTTGTCTTCTTTAAATAAATGTCAGTCATTAGTAGTATCCTGTGCTCGGTGGTCCTTCAGTCCATATTCATGATCTTTCTTTGTCCCGTTGGCTCAAATGCACAAGTTGATATGCTGAACGAAATCTGAGATAGGATCTTTCAAAATGCTTCAGAGTCAGGGAGGAAACATTTAGCTCCAGCGTTGTGTGTTGGCGGAGATGTTACCCTTAAGTCCTCCTCCTCCTACTGTACATCTGTGATTTCCAGTCTCAGCTGCCTCCGGGTCCCGTTAACCCTCCGTGATACCATTTAGCCTCGGCCTCACCTCCCCCCACCTCCGCTCACATCTGCTGGCATTCTGAGCCTGTGCCTCGCAGACACACTGCTCGCACACACGGAGGGGGAAATCAACGCTGCTTTCTTTTCACAGTTGGTTTGTTTACGACTTTATTTATTTTTAAACAGTGAGGAGCTCATTGAGGTTATTTCCACCCAAGAATAATAATTTTATCTCGCGTTCATAGAAACTTCCAGAGGCAAAAATAAATCTAAAGTCAGCACCAACACAAAGCAGACTCACAAGAAGCGGCAACAGTTTATCATTCATTTGTGTAGAAATGATTCCCTCGCCGTTCCCCGTGGCAACAGTTACAATTTGGAGAGACGGCGAGACTTTCATTAAGTAAAGAGACGCCTGCACTCAAAACCAGAAGAGATATTTTTACTGTGATGAAGGGGTAATGATGAAGAGCACCTTGTTTACTGTGGGGAGTGAAATAAGTTTCTCCTGAGTCTGTTCTTCTCTCTTCATGAACCTGGAAGGTCAGCGGGTTTACCGAGAACAAATCTAACCATGGAAACTACAAACTTAGAAAAACTCCTTTTCTACGAAGCTAAAGTGATGCATTTTAATAAAGCTTCATTTCATCTTTGGCGAGTAGCGGCACCTTTCTCCAGAATCTTTGATTGCTCTACTCTGTGTAAGTTACACTGACTCATGAGCAGCCCGATAGCAGCTCTGGTTTGCACGTATTCTCCGATATAGTTTGTCCTGCATATGCATGAGAGAATGTTTTAGTCATTTTGAATATTTGTTACAGATGTTCTCGAGCAGACCCTCCAGCTGCTGACCCTTCGTCTCTTATTGCAAATACTTGAATTTTTAGAAACCTGCTCGACTTTGTGCAGGAGGCTCTGCTGCCGGGATCAAGATTTAAATAACTTGAAATTTTAAATATTTATTTCGGTCGAATCTCTTTTGAAAAAAAAAATGCTGGGGTTGCTTTTTTGCCTTTTTTTAGCGATAGGACACTAGATAGAGTCAGAAATCAGGAAGAGAGAGAGAGAGTGGGGATTGACATGCAGGAAAGGGGCCACAGGTTTTCCTTTTTACTTTTTTTCAGGGTCATTTAGGGTGATTAGGTCGTGTATTTTTTGTTGACGTGGCATCAAAACAGGTATAGATATCTTCTGATTTTTACTAGTATTGTTTCAAAGTTTAAAATTCTAGTGTCATCACCAGGGGCGAGTCCAGAGGGGTGGCCAAGGGTGGCATGAGCCCACCTTGAATTGTATTGGCCAACCCAGGTGCCATCCCAAAATCCTTAACTATGATTGGCTACTTGCCTTGCCATCTTATGTTGAAATCCACCATTCAGTGCTCTGTTTCAACAGGCAGCTCATAGTTTTCAGTGTCTGTTTGCTATTTACTTCGAATATTTCAAATTGTGACTTTGGAGTTCTTAGCTTAGAAGATTCTACAATTCTACAATTCACTTAGCAGACGCTTTTATCCAAAGCGACGTACATCAGAGAGTAAAGAAAGTACAACACAAGCAAGGATCTAGAAAAAAGGGAACAATGTCAGTAAGAGCAAACGATCAGCTTTGAGTCCGATTGGACACACAGGTGCTGACAGGAAGTGACCAGAGGGAAAGCACAACATTGACGGCAGTTCTTGAGAGCTCTAATCAGTATAGAAACCATCTTATAAGTCGTCGTTATCAAACAAAAACAATCGTCACAACCATCATCATCATCAATAATATGGAGACCATCATCATTAAGTTAGTAGGTATTCATGAAAGAGCTGGGTCTTTAGCTTTAGCTAGAAGATGAGTACGTTGCCAGGTTACTTCCAATTGATTAGTCCAGATAGAAGGAGTAAATAAATGTTCCTTACTAATGTGTGTGCACACTTCAGGCCACCCCTGAACAAGTCTGTCGTCCAGTCAGGCGACCCCAGTCCAAAAGGTCTGGACACGCCCCTGGTCATGACATAAGTACCTCGCAGTAACTTCACCTGAAGGAAAAGGTTATATAACCTCTAAAATCTTGATGACAGTGACTTTAATGAAGTTACCTGCAAACTCTTCTAGTTTCACTTTAAATCTGGCACTCACTAACGTTAAGTATTTATCTGTCTGAGTGCTTTCCTCTTCAGTCTGAAGCTGGTGGTCTTTGTAGTTTGTCCTTTTGTATTTTCCGTCACTTTGAAGGTGTTTAGATGTCAGGCTCATATTCATGTGCTTTTTTTAATTTAAGTCTCGTCCTTGACCCAAAGCTGCTTTTTAATTAGGATTCCCACTGCGGAGCTTTTACAGTCACTGCCTCCGGCTTATCAAACAACAGCTTTCTGTGTTTATCAGAAAAAGACTCGCAGAGACGGGGGAAGGAGAGAGGAGGTGAAGACGATCAACAAAAGATTATTTAGATTCCACGACTTTCACACCCCTCAGACTGCTCTCTAAACCCCCCCCCCGACTCCCCCTCCCCCCCTTCAGTCTTTGTCTTTCTCCGTCCCTGTAAGTCTTTCCACCTTTCCTCCTCACACAACCAATCTTCTCATTCAGATTATCCCTACTGCCGTGAATGTAACCGAGTAGAAACAGATAGTTTTCATGGGCCTCTCTCCCTCTCCCCCCCTCCCCCCTAATCTTCTCCATGTACATGACACTAATACAGAGACTGATATAAGCTCCCCTGCCTCTCTCTGTGACATTTATCACCGTGCTTCTTAATGCAGGAAGGCTGCCGCCGTTGATGAAAAATAAGGATGACAAGCATGGCCTATTTTCCTGCTAACGATAGTCTGTCTACTTTTCTTTTTGGGATCGGGGGAATATGTTCACAGAGCAGTTTTTTTCTCTCTCTCTCTCTGAAGCGCCTCATTGGGTGGTTGACAGGGTTTTTGACTCTGACGTTGATCGCGCATCAGGCACACTTTTTGTCGCGGCTCGTCCAGGATCCATTAGTGTTTGAGATTGTAATGAGTGATGTCAGAGAACGCCTGCGGAGAACTGTCTGCTTAAAAAGATGTTAAAACACGTCTTATCAGAGAATCTCTTATCGGATCGACATTACACGTCAAGCGGTGTCACGGTGAACTCGCGCTGTCACATGCTGCCATTGATCCTCCATGATGGCTCGTACATGTTTACCTTGCTCTATACTCAACGTGCACATCTACATAGACGACCCTGTCTGTGTTCATGCTGTGGAGATATGTTGATTCAGTTCAGACTGTGCGATCTTTGTGTTTGTTACGATGGTCACTGTCAGGTTAGACGATCACAGAGATATCGATTCATCCGACTGTGACTTCACCGACAGACATGACAGACTGCACGATGGTACCCGACAAATAATCACATGATGACGGGGGAAGGAAGAGGGGCGGGGCTAGACAACTAGACGACCGCCCAGCTGAGTAGACTAGAAGCTACTTTAAGTTCATAATTTGCTCAAATTGCACTAAAAGCACTTCTCTGGATTAAACTTTTTTTTACTTTATGCTTAGGCTTTATGTCATTTATTTTTTCTCCCAGTATCTCAATAGGCCACAGTGTATCACCTTGGTGTAATACCACAATATATTGCAATAACTTGGTTCCTGACCCATGTTTTTGGATGCTTGATGCATCGGCAGGTACTTCTCCAATATGCCAGCGAACACAAAGATCCCTCGCCCTCCCTTACATGAGATCATATTAGAGAGAAAGTCAAGATGCTCCCGAGTGTGACCGAAGATATAAAGCTAAACAAAGGCGCCAGCTCTAATGGACCTTAGAGGGACCCTTACCTTAAACAGAATAATTGCATTTTAAACACTTGATTAAGAGAGGAGGTTCTGCCGCCAGAGACCTTTTACAACGTTATCCAGTCCGCCTCTCACTCAGGAACACGACTAATGCGACTAACGCTAAAGATATCAACGGCACAATAAATATAAATAACGGTTTTTGGCCCGCATGTTGTGTCTCCATGCCAGGCTGTAAGTTTTCAGGGAGAGAAAAACTAGGGCAGGCAAAGTTGGATTCATCATCCTTAATGCCTTCTGTCACTTCAATTGGAAATTTCGCCAGACACTGTCCCCTAATTTAGACATCATATCCTGTCCCAAGAGTCCCGCCTCCCTTGCACTATCCGTCTGTCTCACCCTGGCATCACCCTCCTGCGTCCCCATGTGAGAGCGGAGCAAAAGACTGTTTGAAATCAATCTGCGACCTCTCCTTTTAACCCGTCTGCTCGCCTCTCTCTACCACACAAAGAAAAAAAAAAACCTCCTCCTAGTTTCCCTCGTCTCGCTTGATTCCTCTCCCCTTTCATCGCCTCTCTTTTCTTCTCCTACACCCTCAGAAGGAACCGTTTGTCTGAATCATAGGCTCCCTTATAATGACATGCCCCCGCTGGTTTTGTTAGCTTAACTCTCACTCGTCAGATCATACAGATCATTATTTGATGCTGGATGTGATTTCGTTGAAAGGGAAGTATATGCGTCACTCCGTCCCTGGCGATGCCCGGGAACGTCACCCCACACGGTGCTCATTTCAGCCAAACCCGAGTTGTTTGATTGGCATTCTCTGCTGTGTTTGCCAGCAGTGCTGGCAGAGCCTCACTTGTTATTTGCATAAAACAGGAAGGGGTTCAAATTTCCCTGCTGTTCTGCGTTCCGCTGCCCTCGCTGCACCCCAAAGAAAAATCAGCATGCTATTCACAAAAGGAGAGGAAAAACATTAGCCGGCCTTGTGCGGCTCTGCGCTATAGGCTCAACGCTCGTCCTTGCCAGTTTTGACACTTCCTTGTCTCCTCTTTTTCGCCCAGCGTGAATCCACTCATACAAATCCTACACGATCTGAGCCAGGCCTCTTTTCTCCCTCTTAGCCCTGCAGAGAATCCTCCTGGCACGAGTCGTGCTCCGCAGTGTGAACCTTTTACCTCTGTGTGCTGTCGATCAGTGAGATCTGGACTTGGTCCTGGGTTGACAGCAGGCGATCACTCTGCCCTGTGGTTCGCCTGGCCGACTGATAAGAGGGGCATGGGGAGGAGGCAGGAGAAAAGCAGAGGATGGGAGGATAAAAGAGAGGAAAGAGGAGTGGGTGTAATTAGGGTAAAAATGGAAGGGTTGGAGGGAAGTTGAACATTGTGTATCTACTAAGGTGTGCTCATTTCTACTGAACCTCTCTAAGTAACCCCTCTGCCTGTCTGTCCTGTCTGTCCTGTCTGTCCTGTCTGTCCTGTGTGTCCGTCTCTCTCTCTGTGTCTGTCTCTGTGGCTCTGCCGGGCCGATACTCTAACCCGCGGCAAAGACAGCACATGGCACAAAACAAACTGCTTTTTGCTGCTGCTGCTGCTGTTAACCCATCTCTCTCATTGTTGTTTCAATCTCCGACTGAAACAAGAGTGGAAAGGCAAACTTGGCTCACACCAGCATGAAGTGTAGAACAAAGGATCGTTACAGTAGTAAAGGCTTGTCTCTCCGGCTGGCCGAGGGGGGCGGGGCCACAGAAAATCAAGTGCCAGCAGCTGGACTGACTTGTGTTATAGAGAAAAATGTCTGCAAAATGCAGCGCAACGAGCTTCTGGGAAAGAGTAAATGAGTCCCATTCAGCCTGATCCCAGCAGTGACTGCACCCTCAGCGAGGGATTACACTGAGAAGAACATTTACTACACACTTGTAAGAGGATTGTAGCACACGTAGAAGACGACACCACCACTTTCACCACAGCACACTTACAACACCAGAAGAACTGTGAACACGTCCTCCAAGACTTCCTGTAGAACAGCCATCAATTCCTGCCCTTTTTTTCTTTTCCTCCACCCATTTTTCCACCCCTCCTTCCAACCCCTCCATCCCCTCTGCAGAAGCCTTGGAGGATCCATCCAGTGCCGGCGTTGTGGCGGGCGCCATCATCGGATCCCTCCTGGCGCTGCTTTTGGTTGTCGCGCTCATTGCCGTTCTCCTGACCCGATGTCGCCGGCAGCAGAGGCGTGGGTACCCCAGCAGTGGGGACTCTATAGCGACCGGCAGCGGTGGCAGCAATGGCGGCGATTATGGCAACAAAGCCCGCCTGCTTTTCAGCGGGACTTCCAACAACGGCAGTAAAAACGGGACGGGCGCCAACAACAACGGGCCCATTTACACGTACCGGGAGGGCTGCGACGCCACGGGAACTTTAACAGAAAAGGCCAACGACTTCCACCACCACCATCTCCACCACGCCTCCATCGGGAACCCCCCTTCTGCGCACGACATCCTCCTCAGTGGTGACATAGACGAACCCGAGAGGAGAAAGTTCGACCTGGACGACAGCATGGAGGAAGAGGAGGAGCGATACGATAGGTTCGGAGGCATCCCCGGAGGCGGGAACATGCTTCCCCCTGCTTATCACGTCCGCAGAGGCCACGGCGGCGACGAGGAGGTGGACGTGTACCTCGACGACGACATGGAGTCTCAGAGAGACGGCTCTGTCATTTCCCGGACTGCCATTTACGTCTGAGGACGCATGAAAGGGAAGGAGAGGTGAGCGCTGAACAAAGGGAGGCGGTGGATGAAGAGGGGAGTTTGTGGCAGCCCCCCCCCCCTTCTGCCACCAGATAAATCAACATCGCTTCCATCAGCAAAACACACCTCCCTGCTTCACCCAATCAGGAGATGCCGTCTGTGAAATCATCTCTGCTTGAAACCGACTGTATCGTTTTATAAAAAAAAAAAAGAGGATTCAAAGAAAAATTTAAAAAAAAAAGGAAACAAATGTTGTTAAGCCGATTAAGACGAACTTGTGATGGCATTAGTGCACTGTGGCTGAATATGTGACTGTGTTTAACTGTATCATGGAGACAGATCTCATTCAGTGTCAGCCAAATGTAACAAAATGGAAAAAAAAAAAATACAGCTTATAGCGACTCTTGACGCTGCGCCGCTTATTGCTAGCTTCTTGTTTCTTCAGCTTTGCAAGTGTGTGACCGTCGAGTGGCTGCATTGTTTGTAATTTATAAAACATAACCTGCAAAGCGATGGGAGCACAATAACCACTATTCCAAAACCTAAAGTATTCAAAAACCGCCTTCCTGTTATCAAGACTCTGCAAAAAAAAAAAAACTGTCCCAAACAGCTTCGTAGGATGTTGCCTCTGTGCTGCAGACGCCGGCTCTTCTCACATGCCTTGGATTCTCCGATTGCTTGAAAACTTAAAAAGACAAACTCAGCGTCTTCGGCGGCGGTGATGGGAGTCCCTGCTCGATGCAGAAACGACTTTTTTTTTCTTTTCCGGGGCTTAAAGTGACTCGGGGGTTCCTGCCCCCCCCACCCGACGGCACCACCTGGTGTCCTGACGGGCGCCGTCAAAAGTGTCATAACAGTGTGTGCTAATGTGTGGCTGGCTGTGGTGTTAATGATGTGCAGCATCTATATATTGGCCGTCGTCTGACTATAGCACAGTTGTTGTTCTTGTTGTTGTTGTGGATGTCGTTGCTGTTGTCGTTGTTACTGTCGTGTGACGGTGTCGACCTCGGGGGTTTCACACAGTACCACGTCGGGGTCCGTAATGACTCTTTAATGGGTAAAAAAAATAGATGTGATTTTCTTTACTTCTTCTAATTTTTCCTCTTTTAATCTCTGCTTACTTTTCTCTCCATCTCTTTGCTTTACCGTCCGCTTGTCTCTCGGTCCCACACATGACGTCTCTCTCTCTCTCTCTCTCTCTCTCTCTCTCTCTCTCTCTCTCTCTCTCTCTTTATTAACAGAATGGGCGGCTTAGACAAGTGCCGCAGTGACTGTGTGCAGAGGAAGGGGATAACTCGTATTCATAGTTCTATGTGGGTCGCATTCAACCAGGCAACTCGCTCCCCGGCTTTTGTGGGAGCCGTTGTATTTCATGTATTCATTGTCCACGCCCCGCAGAATGTTCTTCAAGGCTATGTACCGGATTACTCCATGTTCTGTTTTCTGATTGGACGCAAAGACACGCTCTACATGACACATTTCTAAAGAGACGGTGATATTGAATCCCCGCCTCCCAAAGTCTTTGTTTCTGGTGCTCTGCAAAACGTTTTCAGAGACGAGGTCAAACTGTCTTTAAAGACGAAGGAGGGTTCATCCAGCTCGCAGAACTTCATCGGAAAAAGTTTTTACATTTTGAATATTTGGACTTGAAAAAGTGCATCCTCTCTTTTGGAACATATTCGCTTAACAGTTAAAAACTGGAGAGAAGCTTGTCTTACATTTTGTTTCTGGAATGTAAATGCCTTATTAAAGCTCCTGTGAGGAGTTTTTAGTGGATATATTACAGCCTCTGTGTGAGCTAGCAGAGACGGAGAGAGGAGAGGTGTGTGTCGCATCGAGGGGAGAGGACGGGTGGGGCGGGTGTGTGATAAGGAAGGTGAGGATGGAGGATACCTAAAAGTTTTTAGAAAAACAGCTCATCCTAAAACGCGCAGTACTTTACTCTGAGATGTTGTCGAGTAGAAGCGTAAGGGTCAGAAACATTTAAAGCTGTAGTGCTCCCAGTTTCTCCCAGTCCAGTCCTGTTCAGAGGACGAACATGCCCAGAGATGCTGGGAAGGTCAAAGTTTTGAAAAAAAAAAAAAAAGGGCGGCAAGGTTGCAGCTCCAGAGAAGTTAGAGAACCTCGACTGGTACCTCGTGGTACCTCAGAACCATCTCAGCACACGCTCTGCTTTCAGGCTCACCATGTCACTTTACACACGCAGTATTTGAAAGATGCAGTAGCTGGTGGTTGGAGTCATTTTGCAGTAATGTTAGAAAAACCTCAAATAAAGCAGTAAAATAAATATATTTATGTTTTTTTTTTGTTTTTTTTGGGGGGGGGGGGGGGGTGGTGGCTGTAATTAAACACACTCTGGTTCTATTTGTCAAAGCCGATGTGAAAAAGGGAATGTGAGAGTCTGACATTATGAGGCGGTACACAGCATAGACAACCTCATAAATCATATTAAAAATCATCTTCCATCTCGTTATTCATGTCTCATTATGTCGTCAGAGTGAACTGTGACTTTCATCAAGGTTTTATTGATCATCACTGATGATGAATTCTCTTTTTTGGGGGGCGTCTCAGATCTGACCCCCGGTTTGTCCATACGCTAATTCAAACGCTGAGTCCATCGATGTTTTGTGTTTCTGTGTTCAGAAACCCCCCCTCCTTTGAGAGCAGCTCCCTTGTTGTCGATTGTTGTTGAACATGAAACACTGTGCAATCTGTTATCCTGTACACGAGACGTTTGTGTCTGCTGTGTGACCCGACGCTTCAGTGGAGACACTTCATAGCATCTCACCGCGCGTTCTGGACTCATCGCTTGTTACTCTCGACGTAACCGAGGAGCACACCGTGCCGTTACATCTGCCGCCACATTGACACATGTAGTCGGCCTTGTTTAGTGTTACCATTAGATCAGTACAGTTTGGATTCAAGTGTTGATGTGTGTTTTCAGCTCCTCAGGGTGCATGCATGCTCCAAGATCAGGACGGTATGAAAAAAGTCTTTTATGATTCTTAGCTTCTGACAATATTTCATGTCATGTTTGTCAGCTGTCACTATGTTATAGTTTAAAGATTTTAACCCTCAAAATGCAGAATTCGGAGTCTCTGTTTCATCTCGCTCCAGCAGAGTTGCCCTTCATTTGACCGTTGTGCGCCTCCCGGAGGGGGGGGGGGGGGGGGGGGGTTTCTTGCAGCGCCATAATTCACAAACAGTCGGCTACGGTGCCGACTTTGGTGCCCAATTAGTCCGCGAGTCTTGTAGCGAGCATGCACCCTCAGTGAGAAAACTCATCATGAGTCATAACTTTTGTTTTTGCACAACCCATTTTCAATAAAAAAAAAATGAAAAAAAAAAAACCTTTCAGAAACAATCCTCTGTGGAGTCGCTGGTAATTAATTAAGCCGAGCCGTCTGACGGGTCTATAAATACCACACTCCCTCACCTCTTCCTCTCCTCAGCACTTTCCTCAGCACCTGCTCGGGGATATTTAGCTTCCTCAACAGATCTTCTACAGGACGCCAGGCCACTTTATGCTTACCGAAGGAGAAATGCAACAACAGCCTCCCTCAGGTTGAGACACGTGCATGCATTCACACCTGGAGTCTTCAGATTACATCACTGTGTGTCTACAGCTAGAATATAGGCCAGTCTTTAAACCAGTTAATAACCAAATGTATCATTACACAGCTGTGTGGAACAGAGGATTCTGATTGGTCCAATACGTTATATTAAACTCTGTTATTGTTGCTTCTGATGCAGCTCTGATCACTCTCTCTGGAGAAGTAACTCCAATCATTAATCCACAGAAAGAAGTAAGTCTGGTCAGTTTAACATCAGCCCATGAACACTGAGGTTCAAAAATAAAAGAGAAAAGCGTAAAATAAAAAAGCGAGAGCGCTTTAAATAAATGAAAGCTAGGTCACAGAGGTCGCCAAAGATGGAGAAATCACTCGAACAAAGACTAAACGGTATCAGCTGTTGGATTTAAACGTTCAAGTGTTCTGATTGAAAGAAATCTAGAGAGCCAACTGTAGAAGCAAAGCGACTACTTCTTTAGTCTCCCTGTTGACGAGCCGTTTGTAAATATATGAACCCTGCAGTCTCTTATTGTCCTGCGTCGTGTTCAGATCTCTTTAAATGAATCTGTCCCTACAGGAAGTTCCTATGTGGTGAGTGAATTCATGTAAATTCCACCCAATCCATTTTTGCAACCTCGAAAGTTTGGTGAATTTCCAGAACTGTGACGCAAATTTGACCAATGAGCGTTTCCCTCCACGAGCTTCGGCCTACACGTCCACTAAAACCAGTCCTGATCCCTGTTGGTCTGCAGCGTTGTGTAAATCAGAGAGTGTGTCTTTGATAACTTTGGAACAGTACAATTAATATTTTGTGAAGCAGGTCGCTGTTGTGGTGTCGTTCTTACAACACTCAGGTGTGATTGTTTTTCTTTTTAAGTTAATCCGACCTCAAACTACAGATTCAGAACTTCTGGACTGGCAGAGCGACTTTTTTAAAGCTCCTGTGAGGAGAGTTTTTATAAAGCAGACTGGTATTAATAGTGATTCCTCCATATGAGCTATCAGATTAAAACAGAGCATAACTGACTACACTGATTATTTCTTTATAGTTTTAATGCCTGAATCCTCTGCTGCGGTGTCAGATGAAGTGATTAGCTGCTAAAACAACCTTTGTTGTGATTTCTAACAACAGAGATTCTCGATGAGTTTTTGACTGAAGCAGGATGAGAAACATAGAAATGTTCAGAACTTGACGAGGTCCCTCTTGTCCACAGGGGGTGCCGAAATCAACACAAACTGAAAGTTAAATAGATGCAGCAAAATCAGAGCTTGACAATCACAGGAAAGGCTCAAATTGTCCTCCAGGTGATGAGTATGCTACATTGGTTTTGCAGATTGTGTTCATCCTGTAAAAACTGTATTTAAAGCCCCCGCAAGGTTTTTTTTTTTTTTTTACTGGTTATTGAACAGAATGAAATTAATATTGATGCCTCTATAAAAGCTACAGAAGCTAATAAAAACCCCATCAGGGACTAAATTGATTTGTTCTTTGAGGTTATTTTTAAAGCCTGAAATTGCTGCTGCAGGGTCGGCGTCAGGAGAGACGATTAAAAACCAAAACAGGAATAGAATTATTTTACATTTTCAACAGCGAAGATTCTCGATGAGCGATACCTTCGACTGTAAGAAGGAAGCAGGATGAGATTAATTGTCATAAAAACCCATAATTACACAGGTACAGGACAAGATCAGGAAAGAGATAGGGGCACAAATTCAACCCGACAACAACCAACACCAATCACAAGTCGCTCACAGGAGCTTTAAATAGATGCAGAAAATCAGACATTTTAGGCCTCAACCATCGCAGTAAAAGTTCGCAAAAATCTTAGAGGATGGCGGACCAAGGGTGACCTTTCATATCGAAATGCCTTTCTGTAAATAAGACGTATGAATTGTTGCTATCCTTAAGCTTTCCTGTGTCGAGAGCTGGAGATAGAGATATGAAACCTCCAAGCAGCCAATCAGAGAGATTCCTCTCACCGACCCCGATTCAACATGTCGAAATCGGCCAAAAAAAGGGCCGACGGGGGTTGACAGGTAGCGACGGTGCCAGACACACCCCAAAACCTAGGGCGACGATCACTCACCGACGGTCCAACTAGGACCGGCGGCCGACGATCTTCTTGGCGTGTCAGGGCCTTTAGATTCCTCAGATTGTGTTCATGCTGTAAAAACTTTATTTCAAGCAACCGTGAGGAGTTTGAGAAGTGATGACGTTAAGATGGCGGCCCGTGGGTGACCATCATTCATATCTAAATCCCTCTCTGTAAAAAAAGACTTCTAAATTGTTGCTTTGTTGGGCGTCCTTAGAGTTTCTTCATTAGAGGGAATGATGATGCTATCAGAGGATGGCGGCTCATGGGTGACCATCGTTCACGTTGAAATAACCCGTTGTGTTGCCGGGCCGATGGGCAGATTTATAAAACTTTTGATTATGCTCTCCAGATCTCGCTCATGCTGTGAAACATGTATTTAAATCTAATCACAATCACAACCAGAAGACCTTGATGTGTGTTCTCCAGTCACGATCGATAGAATACATTTACACTTTGCAATAAAGCAGACCTACATTTTTCAACTCGTGCAAATGAGAGCAGAGAGTCTGGTGCTGTTCTTGGTCTTCAAACAAACGCAGCGTTGTTTAATCCAGAGAGACGTGCTGCCAGACAAGAAGCTACAAAACACTCTGAGCGTTAAAGCCATTAGAAATAATTAAGATTAGACGGACACTAATGGGAGCTGAAACAAGAGAAACTTGAGAGATTCAAGAGAAAGGTTCTTGATCTTGGGTTTCAGCTAAATTTAGGAGATTTGAGATAATAAGAGACGATCTGAAAGACTTTCTTTATGTTCAGGAAACTTCACAAGAAAGTTTGACTGCAACCTTGAAACAACCTTATTGAACCAAATCAAACGATGTGCGACAAGATTGTTTATCTCTGATCAGAATAAATCAGATGTAATCGCCCTTAAATGAGATATTAGGCTCTTTAATTGCCTGTTTTGTTGTGAGCCGACCAGGCGGTCCCAGCAGCGTGTCCCATGAGTTAAAAATGAGGGCGGGCTCGGTACAAACTTCTCTCTGTGATCTTTAGCCCGCTGCCCCGCCTCACATGGACGACGGCTCTGGGGAGGTTGCAAGTCCTGAACGCAACCCCCTGTAAAGCCTTGTCCTCGCTGCTGCGAGTGTGGCGCCCATGTTAAGCAGAGGATGCCGTAACAGGTCACTCGGCTCGGTCAGAGGGAAAGAGAGTGGAACGGAGGGAGGGGAGGCTGGAGGAGAGAGCTCAGTGCTCCATCAGGGGAATACCAAATAGGCCGGGTGAGAGAGAGAGAGAGAGAGAGAGAGAGGGGAGGGGGGGAGAGAAACAGACTTTTTTTCTCCTCAGATCAGAGCAATCGGGAGTTAAAAAAGACGAGCCAGAACAGAAAGTGAAACCTCTCCCCTGCTGCGAGGATGAGAGGACTCCACCAGGTTTTTTTTTTCTCTTCTTCTTCGCCTGTGAACCACCTGAGACCGAGAACATTTGAAACACTGTCAATTATTCACCAGCGAGCCTGGAGTTAGAGGTTTGTTACTCGTAGAGCCCAATTGGTCGGCTGCAGCGTGCAGATGACAGAGAGTGAATAAAAGATTGGCAGGATGGGATTTACAGCTCCGACTATGAATGCCGGAGGTGAGAAGGAAGCCTCAGAGGAGTGTTTTTCCGTGCTTCACCTCCTCCTTTGTGCAGGGATTGGCTGCTTTCTCCCCGCGACAACTTCAAGTCCTTTTCAACTCGGCCAATTAGCAACAGAAGGCCGCCCCTGTTTAGCCTTTCTCTGCCTTGACTATCAGCGACAGATCTGTTTAATTGTAAAGAAACGTTCAGCACTCGGGGGACCCGGAATTGTATATATCCTTCTTTTTTTCTTATTCCCTCTCTCTTTGCTTCAGCATAAGCACCCGGTACAAGCTGTTCCCTCCATGTTTAATTCAGCAGGAAGCATGAAAGTGTTCCGCATTATCTCCCGGCTTCCCTTAGACGGGAGAAGGAAGACGGCGAGATGGAAGGAGAGAAGCGACAGAGGAGGGAAGGGGGGGTTGGGGGGGCAGAGTAAAGAGAGGGGGAAGAAGAGGCCTATTAGTTATCGAGCTGGCCTTTTGTTGTTAATCCAGTTAAAGCCGAGCCTCTGCCAGGCCAGCTGAGACTCGGGCACAAGTGGATGAAGTTTCCTCCTCCCAGCACTGGTTAGAAGAGGTCTCATTGTACTCTGAAACCAATTTACTCAACACTTCTGTGGCCTTTTTCTGCCTCTCGGGGTCCCTTCCTCCTCTTCTGCAGTGTTCTGTGTGACACTTAGGGGTGGAATACGTCATGGTGTTAACGCCTTGGATGCACCTTCTTTGATTTTTACAGTTTACGCTCTGTCCATGAATAGCAATGATTCAATCCATCAATCAATCAGATTTATGAATGAAAAGCTGCGCCTGAGCATAAGGCTCTGTGGGCCAGATTTACTAAACTCCCAATTAAAGAGTACTAAATTGCGTGTTCACTCCAAAAGTTTGCACGTTTGGTTGGTGGGCGTTTTGCGGGTGATCGACTGAGAAAATTTGCGTGAATGACAACAGGTGCAAACCTTGTGGAGGCAGAACTATTTAAGTCAGGCTTTTGCATGTTTTACTGGTTTACATCACGGAGAGTTTGGACAGAAAGCAGGATGACTGCAAGCGCAAAATAGGTATTAGTGAGTTATATCTAGTTATAGGAGATAAATCTGAATATTTTGGTTATAAGAAAATATTAAATTCAGCATTAAACAGGGCCTCTCTTTTCTTCCCTTCATCTTAAGAATGAAGTGTCATACATTGTGCAGGAGGTGTGAGCTGTCTCCTCTGTGGACCGGGCGCTCTACACTCGGGCCGTTGTTGCGCACCAGACAGCTGGTCAGCGCTGTGTCTGATCGGACATAAATGCCCTGGAAAGAGGTATCGAAGACGGGGGTACAAGCAGTGGTGAGGTCCCCCAATCCAAGCATCCTACAGCGTAGCAGCAGCGGGCTGTAGAGGGAGGAGACGCACGCATTATGGAGAGGAGCGCACCGGAGGGCACGAGCTGGGGGAGAGACGCGCGACCCGAGTAAAAAGGAAATCCCCAGTTTAAAATGTAATGTTGGCGAAAAGAGGGAAATAGGAAGACATAAATATCAATGTTGAAATTCTATAGAATGCAGAGGCTGTGAATGTTTTGTTTGGATATATGGCAA
The DNA here is from genome assembly GCF_963584025.1 of Labrus mixtus. NCBI lineage: Eukaryota > Metazoa > Chordata > Actinopteri > Labriformes > Labridae > Labrus > Labrus mixtus. Next base: position 6,873,023 of record NC_083627.1, on the reverse strand, counting down.
CAATAGCCTGTAGTTTAATCATGGTGCTTCTCTTCCTTAACGATTAGAATATTGAATCAAATTAAAAAATAAATGCATGCCATTTGAAACATGTAAACACTTGTGGGGAATAACGCGATCTTTATGCCTTCTTTTGTTGCGCCTATGTCTCCTCCTAACTTCAATAACAGCAGCCTGTTGTGCGTAACGCTGGTCTCCTGGGTTAGCACGTTCCTTTCAAAGGTGTTAAATTCAGACACCGTCACAATCACCGCAATTTTTGCCAGGTTTGGTAAATCTCAATGCGTGTACTAACTTCACTTGTTTGCATTTTCTCCTCCCAGTGTTTTGCACGTTAGGGCAGAAACGCCCCATATTGCATATTCATTAAGTCAAACGTACTAAATGGTCAACGCGTGTTGTTTTGCTCATTTGAAAGACGCAATCCTCACCGCGCGCGCCGTTAGTAGATCAGATAGCACCATTTTTTGCTGCTGGTATCAAGTTTGCACACGTTTTAAGACACACAAACCTTTAGTAAATCTGGCCCTATGAGCGCTAAAACCCTGGCAGGTTGACGTCCCAGCTTTAACCAACTTGTTCACTCAGTGTTTTTATCCGCCTGTCCTGTCTTTCTTTCTTTCTTTCTTTCTTTCTTTGAGATAGCGGTCTGTATTAACTTAGTCCAGAGGGGGAAAAGAAACACAGCTGGTCTTGTCAAATACATTTCATTCCTCTGAGTTTTTTACTTTCACTTTTAGAGAATCCCGGATTGTTTTAACCCTCGCCGTACCCTTCTTTCATTTCCACGCGTTCTGTCCTCTCACAGCTCTCGTGTCAGAGGTGGTCAGCGGTCCTTCCTCCTGTCAGGGCGCAGAGTCGTCTTCAATTCATTTCAGTCTTGAAGATGAAATCTTTTCACACCAGCGTCCTGGAGAATGTCTTTAATGAACTGATGTCTGGCTATAAAAGCTAACATAATGCAGAGAGCTTCAGGTGATGAACTTCTTTGATGGGCGACCCTAACACTGACGCTCAGACAAAGGGTGTTTTGTCGGGTTGGTTTTCTTCACTTCCTGTTCATCTTAATGGTTGGACACATTCAGGCTTTTATCTGCTCTCTCTTTGACGAGCTCTGAATCCAAAGTGTCTTTGACTCAAACAGAAAACAGGTCTGATTTTATGTGCTGCCAACGCTACCCACTGCTTCACCTGAGTCCTGGCATCACTTCACTTCTTTTAGATGTTATGTAGCTTTTAACCTCTTTTGAACCCGAGTGTTTCTTCATGTTCAGGACGAGACCTGGAAAAAGCTGACGGTGGCCAAAGCACTTCTGTTTCTTTTTGAAAGCTTCATGTTGGCAATAACACGAGGCAGAGCGATGGGACTTTGAACAATTTCAGCACAACATCTCAAACACATACAGCAGCAGCACTCCTGAAGACCAGCTTCCATGTGTCAAATCTGAAGTGTTTCCCTTTAAACTCCATTTATCTCCAGCCTTTCCCTTTTCTGTCATTTATTGGCCCCATTCTTTTACAGCAGTGCTTCCTGTTCTTTTGTCCTCGGTGACACCCCCCCCCCCCCCCTTCTTAAAACGACAAAGAGCTCAGATCCACTCGGAAAACTGTGTTTTGTTTCTGTGAAAAATAACATAAATACAAACTGTTTCACTCTAACCTGGATTACAGGTATGTCTGACTGAAGCCGGATATTTTTGAGTAAAAATGTATTTTTCACACAGTTTAATCTACACACATTTGAATACACTATCACACACACACTTCAGCACACACATCTTTAGAGATTTATTTACTCTACACAGGACCACAATTTACTCACTTTAAGTAAGTGACATGTTTTAGTAAAACTTAAATTAAGAATTGAGAGCTGAACGTCCTGAGAAATTTTTACTGAGGCAATAAATCAACTGAGAGTTATCATCTCGTCGACCAGTGGAGAGTGAAGTTTTTATAGACTTCTTGGCCTTTGAGAGCAGAACATTACAACACACACACACACACACACACACACACACACACACACACATTAGGAGTTAAATCAAATGAAATACATAAATTCCTCTGAGACAAAATGAAGACCTTCAGCTTTATGAATAACTTGCACTTAAGGGAACACTCACACTATGCCTAAGCATGCGTCACATCTAAAGTCCAGTTTGACTAGTGTGAGTTCTCCGATCTGACTTCCTTAGACCTATCACGCTTGGAAGAGGTGTGCTAGTGTAAATGCAGTCCAGGCTTGAGGTCAACTTACGGCTTTTTGAAATTCTCTGAATTTGAAAACTGTTTGTCAGCACATTCCAGGTCTTTGTAGATTTACAGACAACCCTCAAAATTTGTGATTTTTGTAAATTAAATTCAAAACCAAATCCGTTGAGGTTGGTCAGCTCTGCGGATCTCTATCCGTCTGATCAGCCGCGCTGAGAAAACCCTGTGGCATCGATCAGTTTGAATACAACAGAGGATTGAAAATGATTTTACTGGTAATAACTAGCAGACGCTGGAGCTTCAAGGTCGTTGAAAGTCATGTTGTCCTCAGTCGTGACTTGAATAATCAATGTATTTTTGATGTTCTCACTTCTTATTTATTCAAAATCATCATCAGGGGCGAACAGAAAAGCAACATGGTCTTCTCCCTTCCAGATCACGATTCATCTTTGAGGAAAGTTTACAAAGAAACGGATCAGTCGACAGGTTTTTCATCATCTTTGTGTGAAGAAACAAGATGGATGCTTTGCTGAGTTTAGTTTGCCTGTGACTCATTTCAGGCAAATTTAAAAATCTTTAAACAAGTGAATCTGCAGGGGAACAAGTGAGGTTATCTTCCCCCACAGGCAGAGTTACTTTTCTGCCTTCTTCCAATCAAAACCCGGCTTTGTGGCTGAATACGCTTTTAAAACACTCATAAAGACGGATGTTTTTTTATAGTGCAAAGCCCTGCCGAGTTGGACGGCAGCCCAGCTTCCATCTTTCTGCTTCTTTTGAGAGTGAAAACCACATGAGGAGAGGAAGAGCTCAACATTTAACATCTATAATAACAAGTCTGTCAAAAAAAACCCATCTGCCTTTTAAAAGCATGGAAGAAAAGAGAAGCTGTCTGGGGTTTAGTCGTATTGATCAGGGAGTAAAATCAAGGATTAATTCACAAACGTCTGTCCCCAACAGCATCAGAGAATTTGCACACCTCAGAATAACCTCTCAAAAAGCTCAAAGCTTTAAACGTCTTGTCAATAACTGGAGAGAGCGTTTCTCCGTTCAGGATCTATTTTACAACTTATTCAGTGTGCTGGAAAAATGCATGGAATTTACTCCTGTACCTCAAAAATACGGCTTTCCAGCCCGAGAGAGTGGTTTCATTTTGCCGTGCAGACAACCACATTACCTTCAAACCCTCAAAAAAATAGAAAATACAGTTTCTGCAGAAATTGTGACAAATGATAAATGTCTCATTTTAGGCTGAAACGCAGAAAGTGCTACCTGACATTCATCTTTTATGACCCAAGATAAACCCTGCTCTGAATCCATGCATGGGTGTCAGATTTTTGACGGGTTTTTTTTTTTTTTTTTCCTCATGTTTCCTGCTTCCTTATCACAGTGACAAACCTCCATCATCGTCTTGTCAGGTCAGCTCAGATGACCGGGCAGATAGTTGGTTGCCGTGATATTCTCCTCCCCGCGGTGGAAAAGTGAGACGGATGGAGGTTATGTTTAGCTGTGAAATGAAGGCATCAGTTTGTGTCAGGGGAGAGAAACACGTGTTTATGGATTAGTGTCAGGGTTTGTTGGAGTTCAGCGTTTTCAGGAGCTTCTGATTTAAATCCACGCGCTCCAAGTTTTACAGGACAGTTGGGACTTCATGCAAAGGTCAACGTGTTGACTGAAGTGAGACGTGAGCTCGGAGCAGATTTCAGGAGGTATTTGGGACCATTTGTGGCCGTCCGATGGAGCAAAACTGTGGTACTGACGGACCTCGGAAATTGGGGGGAGTTCGATCAGCAACGCCTCTGATTATGAGTAACTCTTGTCCTTCATGAAAATGACCACAGTACAGTGTGTACAAATAAAAGAACAGTTTTTATATCCAGGCTGTGAACATTTTTTTTTAACGTGGGTGTTAATGGGACCTGAAGGGCTTTTGCAGCCAGCCTCGATATTTGACATTTAATTATACAGATACACATAAGCTGTTGTAAAATACACATTTCTTATCTTGCAGTGTGTAAAAGCAGAAGATGCCTGACTGTACTCCAAGCTGCAGAAAGCAGTAAGATAGTTTAAATATAAAAAAAAAAGAAGGAAACAGCTTGCTTGGCTAAAAAGAGGAAACACAATGTAACCATAAGCTATCCTACAGCTCTCTCATATCAGGATCAACCCCATGTTCCCTCAGCATCAGGGCTCGCCCTTCTATCTATAGGTTACCTGCTCATTTCAGTTTCCTGCAGATTCTATGCTAAATGTAGCTTTAATCAACTTCTTATTGATCTTCTCTCCACCTCTCTCTGTTTACTCTTTGTGTGTCTTTATTTCATGAGGAGTTATTCAATCTGGTAGAAGTCTGTGCTGCTGCTGGGCTCGAAAGTAGAGGTCAAACTAACTTCACTGTTTGTCGATGCGGGATTAGAAACGCCTACCTTTGAGCGCCTGTCGTGTGGTTCTGTGTGCGGGAGTCTAAGAAAGCAAGTGTGTGTGTGCGTTGTGAATGTGGGTGCAAATGTGTATTTATCGTCTGCAGGGTGCAGGTGTGACAGCTGTGTGTGTGTGTGTTTATTGTACTGTTAAGAGCACAAACTTATACACGGTTTGACTTTTGGAAAGAAACCTAAAGCTCCGTGCGTTGTGTGTCTAATCGTTTTTTACACACTTGTGCTTCTTTGAATAATAGCAACAAATTATGCAGCAAATTGCAGACATATTTATCTTGTTTGTATCAATAAATCTTTCTTCAAGAGGAGCCACAGGATAAAAAGGAGGGACAGCTTCAAACTTTATGAAGTTCACGTCAGTCCTAAAATCATGACAGTAACTGCTGAGGACGGATTGAGTTCATGTCGACTTTTCATCATCGGCTCAGATTTCTTAATGTGGCTTTTATCTGTCAGAGTTGATCTTCCTGAAAAGACTGTTAAAGAACAGCGTCGTTATCTTTCCAGGTTTCCCCGTGTTCGGGTTGGATCTTTTTTTCTTTGGTTAAGAGAACTTCTAATCTCTCCTCCTTTAAAGCCGGTAATCTTTGAAAATGTAAGACTCTGTAGAACAAGAAGATTTTTAACTTATCTTGCAGGAAGTATTGATCAATGAGGCTGAACTTCCTCTTCCTTAATACCTTTAACATCTCAGTGTCTGACACAGGAGTCTGACGTCTGCACCTTTTTTATTATCCAGCAAACGAAGATCACATTTCATTTACTGACCGATGAGATATGGAAGAAGTTGTGATAATTCTTTACATACAGTATGATGGAGATTTCACCAGCACACAGCAGTTCTTGATACCTTTCTTTATCATATGCTGGAACAAAAGAAACATGCATATCCAGAGGATCATTTTCTGTTTTGATTGAGCGTGTGTTGGACTAAGAAGCCATGTGAAAGAATCAAACACACCTCCCCCCCCCCCAGACTGCAGCCGGAGCCAGAAGATAATTGAAAAAGTTTTGAATTAATAAATGCAGCCGCGGCCTCCTTTGGTAAGAATTTCTTTTCTTTTAGGTCCATTGGCTCAAATCGTACTTTCTTTTTTTATTTCACCGCCAGCTGTTTCTCTCTCTGCCGGTCCCTCCAGGATTCAGCTCGGCTCTGCGAGGGGGAGAAGAAAAAAAAAACAACAAAGAGAAATGAAGGAATAAAGGGAAAAAGGATGATCTACATTAAACATAATTGCAGCCATTTTTACATTTCATCAACGCCTCTCCTGCTAGTTACTGGCTGCCCTACTTTCCTTATTTCTTCAGCTTTGTTTTATTCTTTTTAAGTAAATCAAGAAAAGAGAGTTTTTTGTCTTCTTTGTCTAACAGAGCCAAACTGAGTTCAGACTTTCATTGTGTGGGTGCAGCCATTTGTTACAGGATATTCATTATTTAAACCTGCAGTTTAACAGCTCCAATCCTGAATGTGACGGCGATAAATTGGTCAAATCTTTTACAATTTCATGTAGGCAATAGGCCGAGTGTCCGGGGGGAAACATTTCTATATATAATATCTCTAATATTTAGTTAAAGGTCACATATTCTCCTCCTCTTCAACCAGTTTAAACAAGTCTCAGAGCTCCTCAAAACATGTGTGTGAAGTTTCTTGTTCTAAATCCACTCTGATCCTGTATTTGATCATGTCTATAAACCCCTCTATTTCAGCCCTGCTCAGAACAGGCTGTTTCTGTGTCTGTACCTTTAAATATGTAAATGAGCTGTGTCTGACCATGCCCCCTCTCTGGAAGGGCTTGGGTGTCTCGGTCTTTCTCGCTCCATGTCCTATTGTTTACGGTGAGAAGGCAGACTCAGAGGGCAGAACAAACACCTAGCTGTGGGAGTGTCACCCACCTGGGGGAGGGGTTACTGCCCTTTGTGATGTCATGAAGGGAAAATCTCCAAACGGCCTGTTTGAGCACACAAAAGTGGAGCAGGCAAAAGACTGAGATGATGGAGGTTCTCGGAGGAATAGTAAACCTCCACAAAAACCTGTTCCCTGAATTTATTATGTTCGTCGTCATCTCGTTCAGTTTGAATTTTCCGACACGATCAGGTGAGGAACGGAGCTGTACGCTCGATCCCTTGGTGAAGTTTTGGATGAGCCGCTCATCAAAGAAAGACTGACACGAGATGACTTGTGGAGCGGCGAGCCATGCATGAGATGTTAAGTTTATATTGTTTTTCAGGTGGTAAACATTCATAGCTTTGGTGTTTCTCCCAGAAATCACCTGTCACTCCGACTCTGATGGCTCTGTGGTCTTTCTTTAAGCAATATTTATTTATTCTCAATGCTGCTTGTTTTTTTATTCTCCTGCAATTTCTCTTCATAAAAACATTTATAAGATTGGAGGCATAAAGACCCATTTTTTGGTCAAACTGTGTCTTCTCTAAATGACCTTGAAATACAGATAGTTTGACGATCACTCACCGACGCTCCAACTAGGATCGACGGCTGACCATCTCCTTGGCCTTAAGACTCATTTATTGTTGGCCTCCAATCACCTGGACCTACTCTTTTTGATGACATTTGCAAAAATCCCAGTCTTACTTTGGAAAACAGTTTCTTTGGAGACTGGATTAAATATCTTGTAGGATTGTGAAAATGAGCTCGATACCAAAATCTCTCGACTTTGCTGTTATGTAAATGTCATTATAGATGCAATGAGTCATTCTGTATTGTGACTTTAACTTGTTTTCCAGCATTTTAAGATCCACTTTAATAGAAGATGGTATACCCAGCCTCAGCAGCCCACACAGGATATTATCTGGGTCTGATTATTCTCGTGTTTAACCCGGTGTTTGGTTCTCATCCCTGATTTTTCTTCTTAAAGCTGACTCACTCCTATCTTTACAGACTTAAGATCTTAAAGCACAGCTCGTATAGCTTTGTCCTTCCTCCTCACGTACTCTCTTATCGACTTGCAAACAAAGCCCCTCTATCTTCAGGGTAGTTTATTTTATATTTAAATTATTTAGCATCTCCGCACCATCATGGTGCCTTTGACCCTGTTCTCATTACTGTGGGATTGTGGCGGGAAATTCAGCTCCAACATTTTCAGTCAAAAGAAAACCTTAACCTTAAAGAAAGTAGAAGTAGGAGTAAATACATCTAAACATATGGAAGTTAAAATCATAACAAGTTGGTTTAAAGGAGACCTATTGTACTGATTTTTGTATGTAGGCGTATTCTATGGACTTGTCTTCCAGCTTCTCTTAACAGCTTGAGAGTTTCATGGACTGTAATTATTAATGGGCGGAGCCTGAGTGATGTCACCCATTGGTTTCTAAAAGGGTCGCTTTGGAAGCCTATTCATAACGGTCGCCATATTTGAAATGCCGACTCCATCAGACGTTCAGTCAACCTAAAGACATGCTATGAGCTGGAGCTGAGGCTTACGTCTCCTGAGAAACAGCTACAACGAGGCTGTGTGTGTATATGTTTATATCTGCCGCCAAAATGAACATTTTCATAAGGGGTGTGTATGGGGCTTCCAGTTCTTTTGGAGCCAGCCTCAAGTGGACACTCGAGGAACTGTAACTTTTTTGCACATATCCATTGGCTTCATTTTTCAACATCGGTGGTTGTCGCTTAAAGTAGACCCAGGAGAATAGCCCCTCCCCTGGAAACGTTCAAAGACACACCCCTGGAAGGCTTCTAGAGAACTGGCCAATCAGAAGACAGTGGGCATTTAGGGAGGGGTGTCTTAAAGAGACAGGAGCTGAAATGAACTGCTGCAGACGATGGCTGAATAGAGCTGAAACGATCGCAGCTGCTACTTTAAATAAATAAGGAGAAATTGAGCTGCAGATGATGCAGAGCTACTCTACAGGGTTCACAGAGTGACGTCATGAACGGTCAACATTAGTACAATACTTCTCCTTTAAGAATACAGGAGGGAGAAAGACATCCTCCCGTGGCTCAGTCCTTTTTTTATGTAGATGCTTCTTGAAGAGTTTAATGTCAGAGCGAAAGCCGAAGAAAAAATAAATGAGGATGTCTGTTTGACAAAATGATTGCTGGCATGCAAGCAAAACAAATTATGCAAAAGTCCTTCATGCAGACAGGGTGATCTTTATTTTGAAAATATTGACTATTAACTTTCAGGTGGCAACATTTATTTTAAGGTCAGACTGACATGAACGATCATGACCCTTTGGACTACACTTTGGAAACAACGACTCACATTGAAGATTGCAGGTGGATGTATGCAAATAGTATATCCTCAAAAATTAGAATTTCCGGGGCGTCAGTAGCCGAAATCTTACAAAAAATATATACATATAATATATATTTGTATTCATGTGTGCTTCTTTATTATAGGGCACTATGAGTCTTTATTATAGGGCTCTTCAGGTCACATGACACCTCAGAGCTGAACAGCAAATTGTAACTTGAATTCAATATGTTTTCACTTCGGCTCATCTTTCTTACTTTCTCAAGTCACCTTTTCTGGCTCCTCTCTAATTATTTATCCTTTCATACCCCTCTCTCTCTCTCTCTCTCTCTCTCTCTCTCTTTCTCTTTGACTAACTAGAACTTGTTACCTTTTATCTCCTCCAACACACCTCCTCTTTCACATTAATGAGAACAAGACTCCTGAGCCATCTCTCTCCCTCCCTATTACTCTCTCTCCCTCTCGCCCTCTCTCTCTCTCTCCTTTTAGTTTCAGTCTTTAGTTCGCTCTTCCATCTGTTCTGCACATGAAACAAGGCTCTGGTCTCTGTCTGTAGGGGTTTAAGCGTCCTTTTTGATTATGGTTCCAGGAAGCAGAGGGACTGTTTCTTTCTGTAACAGGATGGCATCCAAAGTGAAAAATAAAACAGTAAAAGAGCCCCACAGTCACTGTGCATTTTTAGCACTTGGCATGACTCGCTCACAGTTTTAAACTGTGCCTGATTTTGTTTCTCAGCTTTTTGCAAACCGAAACGCTCTACAGATCCTCAGAGGTAATATTTAACTCTGTGTGCTCTCTATCAGTCTAACAAATAAACATTAATGCTGTCAACGGTCGCGATTAATCTATGTATTTCAATAGTTAATTGTGATTAATCATGTTGAGATGAGTGCTGCACTGCTACATGAAACCTTGACTCAGAGGCGTCAGACATCTTGTAAGTGATTCTCTGGGGAAATACAGTGTTTTTTAATCTCTGAAAGAATAACTCTGAGTACACAAAGAAATATGCAGGAGTCAGGTACATGTACAAAATGACTCAGTGACGTCCAATGATCCCCAGTAAATGTGACTCTATTGCTCTTACCAGGGGTTCCAGTTTAGCCATTTGAAACTATTGTACCCTGCAACACTAAGGCATATAACTGGTCACAACATGCCGACCTTCAAACCAGAGTTTTCCACAATAATGATTCACGGGCAGTCAAGTGCCACCTATTTAGCAAGTGCTGTCATTTACTTCTTGGATTTAGTTTCATCCACAGGTCTGTGGCAGTTTGCAAATCCTGAAAAAGAGCTCTGCTGGCTTTGGTGATGCTGATGCCCAACGACATCAGTCTGAATATCTGCACCTGTATAGCTCGTAGCTGCTTTGGTGATATTATCATCCCATTTGACACGAGGTGCGAGTTACTTACTTTGATTTGTCAAATGAGCTCTCTGGGATTTTATTTTCAGTGAAATTAACCTTTCGAAGACACAGCAGTGTTGTAGTTTTATTACTATATACCGAAAGGGACAAAATACCATGTGATTAATGTGGTTAAAGAAGTGAATGGGTTCATTGCGGACATGAATCGCATTTACCCTGACAGCCCCGATAAAAAACAAAAAAATAAAAACAAAAACCTCCTGGACAAGCTGAACGGTTCAGTGATATGGTCTTCTGAGTGACACAGTCCATCTGTTGTGGATATCTGCAGATGCAGGACGGCCTCCTGCAGACTTTGTTGTTGCTCCTTTATCCAATTTTGTGGTGTCTTGGGATGGTTCCACCTCTCTTGTTTCCATTTTGAGCCAACAAAGCGTTGGACCTGAAACGTTTTGACAGTTTTGATCTGTTGGACACAACAACAGAAAACACAAGTTTTCATGTCTATAGAAAGTGAAGACGAGGACTGCCAGTCATCTTAGAGACGAGAGGAAGATAAACAGTTGCATCATCTGCATGAATATGTGCAGAAGCAGTAGTGCTTTTCAAACAGGTCAAAACAATCCAGTTTTAAGTATCATAGATTTCTCTTTGATTTCTGCAACGATTGGTCCTCTTAACTGTTCATGCAAAACCAACAACAAATTAAATAAACCCAAAAACACTTCACAGTCCTGTTTTTACCCTCTTCTTACAAACAACATCCATATTTAACATTTCAAACTTCAAGTGCTCCAAACATGATTGGTGTTATCCAGAATACTTGAGAGGCTGATTCTCACTTCCTGCTCTGGGAGATAATCACTGTAATCCTTCTGCTCCTGCTCTCCTGGTTGTTTTCATTTCTTGCTTGCCACTCAGTGTCAGTTGCGGCTGTTCTTTCAAATTTATTCTGCTGAACGTTCACATTTTCAGATTAGTTTTAACACCATTTTCACTCGGTTTCTTTTTACTTTTTTTTACCATGACTGAGGCCATTTATAGCAGAATGTCACCTCTTCCAAAACACTGTCTGATTACATTAAGTTTTTCACTTGCATTAAATTAAACGTAAGTGATGTAATGTAGCCTAATGCTGAAGTAACACAAGAAGAGAACTCTTTTATTTACACAGCTTTATCCCTACGAGCCTAGGGTAAGATTAAATTGTACTAATTTTAAATAAGCTTGTCAAGTGAGCTTACATTACAGCTAGGAAAGACAACTTTAAGAAATTAAAATAGAAACATTAAGCTAGGTTTTGGAAGCACCCATCCAAGAAATTAAACACGAAAATGTTCTTTCTCACCTACAGTACAGGACAAGTCCAGAGAGACCATTGTGGGGAACTACGCAGCATACCGTTGTCATTAAACTAGCTTTCTCTGCCTGCTCAGAACAGGCTGTTTCTGTGTCTGTACCTTTAAATGTAAATGAGCTGTGTCTGACCACGCCCCTCTCTGGAAGGGCTCGGGTGTATCGGGCTTTCTCGCTCCATGTCCTATTGTTTACGGACTCAGAGGGCAGAACAAACACCTAGCTGTGGGAGTCTCACCCACCTGGGGGAGGGGTTACTGCCCTTTGTGATGTCATGAAGGGAAAATCTCCAAACGGCCTGTTTGAGCACACATTTTCTGAAAAGTGGAGCAGGTTAAAAGACGCAGAGGATGGGCTTTTCTCATCATTGGGGGGTTTGTAGACAGACTAGAGACACATTTTAGTGTTAAAAACATGGTGAAGTTTATTTTGTATAATCTGTGACCTTTAAGTCCCTCCTCAGCTCCAGCTCTCACCTGTTTCTAGAGTTAGGTATGAAGTCATCATCTTAAATATGGCAACTGACTGCCATCGACAGGCTTCAAAATGCCTCTTTAGAAACCTGTGGGTGGCACCACTAAGACTCCCTCCCCCTTTATACAGTCTATGCTTTTAAATTATATGCACAGTCAACTTTAGAGTTGTTTATTCTGTGCTACCACCTGGAGCTCACCCTGATGTTGCACCTTTAAAACATGATCAGAGCAGGTCTGATGTCTCTGTCTGAACTAAGTATACATAGTGTGGTTCACTTTGACAAAACGAAAGAAACAGTTCAGCTTTAATTGACTCAGTTTGATGAGTAAATGACAGAAGTTTGCGACCTCTGTGATCAGCATCCGGCTCCAGTGCAGCACATTCAACATAAATATGCATATCATCAGCGTATCGCCGACGCCTCCACCACTGCTGTCAGCACCTGTTCGGCAGAACGAAAGCTTCCTGTATCCATCAATCATCACACCTAAACTGCAGAGGCGTTGGATTTCATTGTTTACTTTTTCTAATTTATCTTTTTTTTTTCATTTCATATCTTTCCGCTTTGCTCCCATCACATTATTTCTGTATTGGAGCGTTATTAAAGTGAGAAGGATTTATGTAAAAATTGGTTCTGAGCTTACAGCGCGGACTTTGATGGTGTGAGTGGCACTGATGTGACGGTAAACAATAGGAAATGGAGTTTTAAATAAGACACCAGGGGATTTGATGCATGCTGGGAAATGGGGGAGAAGCTTCAGAGTAGGAATGACGGAGATTTATTTGAAATGAAGGCAGCTGAGACGGAGCTGCAGTGTGTAGATATGTAGATTATCATCACTGCCTGGTGTGTTTCTGCTGGGTCAGCCTCACTTGTAATCATTGAATTCGAATTCTATTCTTCCACTTTTGTTTGGAAAAATCACTTTCTTTACACACTTTTAAATCTTGTTCCAGAGTTTGTATGAGGTTTACAGCGGCTGAAATACTCATCTGAAGAATTCATATTTTTACAGCTTCACTTTTCCAATGTATAAAAAAACTGCAGTTGTCGTGTGCATCAAGTAACGCGCTTAAACCAAAGATTTGGCTTCATGATTGGACTTGATTGTTTAGTTTAGTAAAAATGTTTAGTCTGATATTGTGTTTATTTCTCTCTTTTTTGAAGATCTTTTTTTTTTAGAGATGAGGGCCGTGGGTAGTGTAGAAAACCGGGATGAGAGAATGAGGAATGATGAGACAAAGTGGTGAGAGTCCAACCTTGGCCATCCACTTTGAGTGCTTTAGCTTCTGTACATGCAGCGTGCAACGTAAGCACCATGCTGCCCAAATATTGTCTTAATTTCACCCGATCATCTACAAACACAGAATCACTTGAAGCCCTAAAAATGTTCAGACTTGTGCAATGATTCCGACTTTCAGGCTGAGCGAGGCTGTCAAATTAGATTGTATTTTGTCATTTTAAACAGAAATGTTTAGCTGTACGGCCTTAGTTTGAAATGTGATGTGATAATTCAGATTGAAGATGTTGACATGTAGTATGTTAAGGTGCTGAACTTCAAAAGGAGCTGTGTTTGCTCTGAACTTAAAAAGTCTCTTTGGTAAATCAAGTCAGGAATGCTTCAAATTGCTCAATAAATCCCTCCGAATGTGAGTCTAGTTAAAGTATTAAGTCAAATTTAACAGAAATAATGATACTAAAATACGACATGTGAGTGAATGTACTTTGTTATGTTCAATCAGCAGCACTTTTTCCGTCCTGGTGTGTTGCTCCTTCTTAACGCCCCTCTGTAACTTGACGTCCTCGTCGAGTGTAAACTTTGACTGAACCGTAACACGCTGATCCCGATGACTCCCACACACATTTTGTGTTTAAATTCACAAAGAAAAAGAAAAAAAAGATGCATTTATTTATATCTCCTCTGTACGCTGTTCTGAGTCTGCGTCTGACCCCCTCCTGATGCAGCAACCCCCTGAAATCCCATCAAAACGACTCGATGTGCAACAACGAGGAAGAATAAGTGTTGTTGGTTTTGTGAACGGCTTACCTTTTTGTTAGCACATCTTTGATCCATCAGTAACATCCAGGAAGGTTTTAATCCTCTAATCTCTCCCATTCTGCAGCCACACATTGTCTGTGATCCCCTCTTCTGACTCTGTTGTATTTGGATACTGGGAGATTTTTTTTTTTTTTGTCTCTTCGGCGTTTTAACGATTTCCTTCACGGTGTTTTTGCTGTGATTTTTGATGTTTCTGTGTCTTTGACATGTGGAAGCTTGTTGGTCCGTTTCCCAAACGTCCTCACACTTTGTCAAACACCAGAGGCTGCGTTGACATCTTCAAAGCTCAGTGCGGTTCAGGAAATTGTTTCAATACAGCTTCTACTTCACTTTTTTAATCCTGCAGTTGTTGTCTTGACATATATTGTTGTGTGTGTGTGCGTTAGTTTCTGTTTGTTTGTGGGTCGCTGCTGGTAAACAGACCTTCATGCTCGACTAAAAGGAGCTGCCATTATCGCACAAAAGATCGCTCAGATGTCTCTCACACAGTTTCAAGGCGTCCTTGCAGATGCCACTTTGTTTCAGTTTGTTTTCTCTGATCATATGCATTCACCAAGAAAACAGACGTCTTTTTCACAGTCGACGGTATTTCAATGAGAGTTGCTGCTTTTCGCATTAATCCGTCTGTCGGAGCTTCTCAGATTCACTGACTTCAGATATATTTGTTTTATAGTTTCTGTTTATAATTTTTATTTTTGGATTTGTTGGATAGGACAGCAGAAGAGGGACAGGAAATGTTGGGAGGAGAGGAAAACTCTCAGACAGCTCAGGCGACGAGTCCAAAGTAATATCCACCTTATGACATCACACATTGACCTTTTGTACCGTTCCTTTGAGTTGGTTGAACTCACTTTGGGATCCCTAACCACTTCCTGTTTCTGTGCTTAACTTCATGTCCTAACCTTCACTCTACAGGAAGGTCCTTACTTTATTTCAAAATAAAAGCACACAGCAAGTAAAGTACTCTCAGCTTAAGACAGGGCAAAAATTCAAAATAAAAGCCTGGCCATTTTTACTTTTTATTTTGAAGTAATTTGATTTCAAATGTGATCAAAAATGTGATTAATCGTGCTTAACCAGAGAAATGAACAATTAGTTGCAATTGAACACTTTAATTGTTTGACCGCTCTAGTTTCCAGTCAACACATTTAGCCGACGTTACTCAGCGAGTTAGCGAGGTTGAATAAAAAATCTGATTGAAAAATGTTTGTTGAATTTAAAAGTGTTTTTTTTCTGAACTCTCTCTGTTCCTCCTCTACTCTAACATTAATCACAGAAACCGTATTTGAGAAATATTTGTTTATCTTGTATTTTGATTTTATAGTTTGACCTTTGTTCCATCTGCTAATATGGAGGAGGCGGAGCTTATTACCTATACTGCAGCCAGTCAGCAGGGGGAGCTCCTAATAGTTTGGCCTCACTTTTTGGAGCTACCATGTTGTCCATCTTTATGATTGTAATGTCTCAGGGTGTTTTTGTTTCTGCTGGTTGATTATTTCTCCCCTAATGTAAAATGAACTCCTTGACGTTTTGGTCTAGAACAAAAAGTTGACAGTCATGGCAAAAAAGAAGGTCAGGGCTACGCTAACAGGCGACTAAAACTCTAACTCTAAATTTTCTGACATCTACTTTAAATTCTGGACTTGTTCCTGGAGCAGTGATAACCCGTCATCGTGCCACCAGACTCGGAGAATGTGCCCTGAAGTTAACGACTAAATCACAGTTTTTATAAACACGTGGGGGGGGGGGGGGGGGGGGGGGGGGTTTCCATCTCCATTGTTGTCATGTGTTGTCATGTAAAACTGCAGAGGAGGGAGGTTAGGCGGTCTGGATGTCTCGCTTAGATGCAGAGTTTGTGAGCCCGTTAATTAACTGCTGTTACTGTTTTTTTTATCTCGTTATTTCCACTGACACGACAAGATTTAAATGATAAGACTCCGTTACCACGGCAATACAGTTAATTAGATTATTACTGTAATTTATACACATGTCAAAACCTATGCCTTTGTTACTGTAGTCATGGATCATATATTAGAATGTAGGAAACACACACACACTTTCACAGTAATAATCTTTCTTCAAGCTTCAATAGTAATGTGACTGTGTGATGATAATTATTATTAATATTAATAATAATAAAATAAAGACGGTTATGACAGTTTGACAGACTCACAAAGAACTTATTTCATCGTCATGTTCTTGTAAGAAATGTGATCAAGTTTTTCTCTGGTGTGTTGACACAGGTCAAAGGTCAATATTTCAATCACGAATGTGGATATTAACGATGCACCGTTATCTCAGCTGACTTTGTCGCTGACGCTCGCTCGTGTCGTGTGCTGTTAGGACAGGAAATCTACAAACACTCCGGAGAATATTTGTGCACATTTTGAGCGCTGATATTCACATGAACAATAATTGGTTATAGATTATTGATTATTTTTTCTATCTAGATTTTGCGCCTGGATATTATTGAGTAGCCTACAATATATGTATATATCTATATACAAAATCTAAATGCAGCCACCTTTAATTTAAAGGATCCAATGATTGGTCTAAGCCACAAAATGTAAAATGAACATAAACTGATAACGAAGTTTTCTCTTTTTACATCAATGTTCACAAATAAAACAAAACTTTTACAGACGGATATTTAAACGTTTCTATGAAAAGTTTAGTTAAATCTTGTTAGATATGAAAACCTGAACACTTACGCACGTTATGATAATGATGATGAAGATGACGATATTTGGGATGGTTTTGATGCTGATTAGAACTTTCAAGAAACGCTGTCGATGTTGTTGTTGACGTTTTTAATTATTTTTTAAAATCAGAATCATGACTCGGCCTCAGACTCAGGACGTTCCCTGAGAACACACTGCACTGTTTGTCTTTTGCACAATTTCCACATCGGCTGTTTTCTGCTCTATTATTTGTTTGTGGTGATCATTAAAGGAGCTTGTTCTCATGTCAGCTTCTCTACAGGCCTACAGACCTTTCTGTGCTTCAGTTTTCTGAATAGAACAGATCGTCTACACGCTGTTAGCCTGGAACGTCCCCGCCTCAACAACCTGCTCGAGTCTTACTGGTGTTGTTGCAGTTTCTTGGTTGGAAAAAAACACATCAATGAAAGTCATAAAGTAGATTACTTCATGCATTTTAAATTAACTCTGTGAGCTGTGTTATTAGAGAAATCGCTCCTCAGCGGGCAGGAAATGTTTGATCTGATTGTTGCCGCTAGCGATACTGTAGGTGTGCATGCTGCACCAAGCTTTCTGTTTCTGTCTTCAGCTGTTGATCACATTTAAAAAAAAAAAAAAAAAAACAGCTCGAAGGAGGTCAGCAGTGTGACGGCGAGGGAGGGGGAAGCTTTTTATCTCCACGTCGGCAGCTGGTATATTTTAGAAAAGTAGAGATTGGAAGCAAAGGTCGTGTTGAGGTAATAATGGAGGCTTTTTTTAAAAAAAACTCTGCTGTAAATGTGAGGATGGCTCTTTCTACTTCTCCTTTATTCAACATTATTAATCAAATCCTCTGAATGCAACTGTGATAACTGAGTTAGTTCATGCTGCTCAGAAGAAGACTAACGACAGGAGGAAACGATCTTACATCTCTGAGTAATCTCTGATTGGACATAAAAACCATTACGTTAGAGAAGGTAACCTTTTGAGTTCTTTAAATTCTCATTTGGAAGATATTTATTTAAGACTGCATCTATTGGGGTCTAATGAAGGAGTCATCAAAGAAAAATAACCCTGTTGCTCAGTCTGTAGGGACTTGGGGGGTCGCCGGTTCAAGTCCCAGTGCAGACCAAAAATACGGACCTGTTCTGGTAGGATTAGGAGCTGGAGAGGTGCCAGGGCACTTCCCGAGTACCGCTGAACCTTGAGCAAGGCACCGAACCCCCAACCATTCTGGTGCGCTCCCTGCATAGCAGTGTGTACGGGATGGGTCATGATATTTTAATATTCAAATAGTCCTCAATTTATAAAATATTCATAGTGTTCATGCAACTTTGATCTCATCTTAGGCTGTAGTGCCTCTGAAAGCTGTTTGCTAACCGCCATTAAATGACAAAAGAAGAAGAAAGCATACTGTAGCGAGTTACAGAGATGTTAAGAAACTCACTAAGCGTCTCTTAACTGAAGAAAACCTCTGATTCACTCGTAGACTGTAGACAGTATTCATGACTTTACTCAACATTGTGAAGTAAAATAGATTGATTCTTAAGTTAAAAAAACTGCGATCGGGATGCTAAATGTGTTAGCCCGCTAATGTCGATTTCTATAATGACTTAGCGTCAAGCTAACATGCTAAGTACATCTCAGTCCATTCTGTGAGAAACTCAGGGACGCAGTTTGAGGAAGAACAACGGCGTCACACGAGTTCAATTCAAGGAGAATGATCTGAATCCTCAATCTGAAGAAAAGACCTTCAATCAGATTTCACGGCAGCAGTTTTGAAGGTTTCATTGTTTGTGTTGGATTCTCTCGTGTCTCAGACGTTGGCGCTGCAGGAGCTTTGCGTCCGCTTCTCCCTGAAATAGACGTCGTGGTCGTCGTTGTTGTTGTTATGTGTAGAGAAGAGTTCAGCGGCCTCGTTAAATCTCTTATCTGTGATCCGGTTAATAAACAGGCCACACAAACAAAAGCAGACTATAAAAAAAATCTCTCCCTCTTCCTCATGAAGAATATAAATTGCAGATGTCAGGCTTTTACCCGACAGCAGAGGCATAAATCCAAGGAGAGGTTACTCGAGGTTTGCCGCTCCCAGCAGCCACAGGTCCGATCTCCCGGCAGAACTGCGCCGTTGTCAGCTTTATTTTCACTCATCCCGCACAATAAAAGGCCAATTACAGTCGCAGGAGGAAAACAAACAAAGGACGACTCCACATGAGAAACGACTAAACCCATGAGAGCTTTTTAAAGAGGCTGCCTGCGAGGCGCCCACTGAAGGCGACGTTTTAGTGTCTCTGCTCATTTTACTCAGCGGCCTCCGCTGTCCAGTTAGAGCCCTTCTTCACCAGAACGCCAAAGTTAAAATGACAACAGACAACTTCATAAAGTGCTGCCCGTGTGTGTGTGTGTGTGTGTGTGTGTGTGTGTGTGTGTGTGTGTGTGTGTGTGTGGAGGTTAGCAGGTGTCTTTATATTCAGCATGGTGTAGTTCTCAGACGACGTTTAATTGCTGCATGTTGTGTTGAACATGTCGGGTTCCGTCTAATAAATGAAACATTCAGGAAGTCTCAGGTGTGTCATTTCTTTATAGCACACCGTTGCCATGGCGAACAAATCTCAGACTCTGGAGGACTGAAGCCTGGCTCAGACTGCCGGAGATTCAAAATCCTTGTTGATTTTGAAATCAGGCAGCATCACACACACAGGGAGACTCTTCTTTATAACCTCATGCATGCTCACACTACAGGACATGAAGACCACGGCACACCACAGACTACAGCAGTGGTTACTGAATACATTTTGTGTGTATATATATGTGTGTGTGTTTATACAAAAAATACTGACAATAACATCCTTTATAGTCAAGTATCTGTGTTTTTAGAATTTATCTGAGATTTGCCAAAACAGAAAAAGACTGGCAGCATCAACGTGTGAAGATTAAACTTAGACAAAAATATCAAGCCAATTCTAAAGTAGCAATGAAGAGTATAACTGCAACATTCAACTGAACACTTTTTTAAGATGCAACAGTAATAATTGTTTTTAACTATTTCTTGACTCTCTGCAAGTAAACAGCTCCTTCTGAAAAATCTTCTTTCAAGCTCCATTCTCCCGGTCCTGAAAGAATTTCAGTGACTTGTGTGTGCTTGTTTCGTGCTACAGATCTTCTCCAGCCTGGGCTGCAGCTGTGAGACAGCCACTCTCAGTTCATTTTCAATGTCTAGCTTTGATCTGTATTTTGTCTTGATTGACGCAACTGCTGAAAAACCTATCTCACAGAGGTAGGATGTGGCAAATGGGAGAAGTGTGGCCAGAGCTCTCCTGCCAAGCAGTGGGTACTCCTTTCCTACTCCAATCCAATATGCAGACAATGTCTTGGTCTTGAACTGCAGCCGCAGTGTTGAGTCTGAGGTGACATCGATGAACTGTTCCTCCTCTGCAGTGCTGAAGTCATCAGCTGGGGTTGCGCTGAAAGGGTCTCGGATTCCAGTTATATTTTGCAGAATCTTGCAGTGGGAAATGCCTTTGGAAGTGTGTTTGAAGGGCAGAGATGTGGCTTTTTACACATGGGATCACTGTGTTCTGCAGCTTGTTCCCCTCAATAAATGATTTCAGGCTTTCAAATGAGTCTATAATCTGTAACTCGCTGCTCCCACATCTCCAGTTTTCTTGTGAAAGATGTCATTTTATCTGCCACCTGTGGGAGGCGTGTCTTGGTGCCCTGCATCTGCAGATTTAGTTCATTGAGTTCTTGAGATATGTCACTGAGATATGCAAGTTTCATGAGAAAGGTGTTGTTTTTAAACTTGTGGGCAAATTCATTCCCCTCTTCCTCCAGGAAGATTCTGATCTCATCCCGCAGTTCAAACACCCTGGACAAAACCTTGACAGCCACCGGGACTCACTGTGGAACAATAAAGCAGTGTGACCAGAGTCCATCTCCTCGCACAGTGCAGAAAAGATTCTGGCTTCGACGGGTCTAGTCTGTATGAAGTTTACCGTGGCAATAATATCTGTCGTCACATCGTTAAGCTGCGTCCACTGCACGTCGGGACGGACGCGCTTGATGAGCGCCTGCAGCCCTCCCCGTTTCCCTGCCATTGCCCTGGGCCCCATCCGTGCAGATGCCCGCGCAGTCGTTCCGTGTCAGATCGGCCTCTTTCAAGTAAGTGTCGATGATATTAAACGGCTCAGCTGCAGTGGCTCTATTCATCACACGCTTACAGAAAAGCAAATCCTCCCTCAGATCATCAGCGTCGATGAATCTGACATAAGTTATTAATAAGCAGTCCTTGTTGCTGTCGGGCGCTTCATCCACCTGCAGGGCAAAACGGTTGTCTTGTCATTAAGCTGCTCCTCGATGTCTTTTGACATGTCATAAATGCGTCTTGTAATAGTATTGTTTGACAGCGGGATAGTTTTTAATTTACTGGCTGCTGCTTCATCAATCATAGTAGAGACCATATCAACAGCGGTGGGCAGTATTAATTCCTCCGCGATGGTGTGTGGCTTTTTACACTTAGCAACTCTATATGCTACTTTATATGACGCCAGTGGAGCATTTGTTGCACCACTGGACTACAGGATGTTATTAAGACCACCTCAGGTGACCTCACGTTAAATCTGGGACTGTGATGTTTTAAGAGAGGGAAAACATGTTTTGTTTTTATTTATTTACAAGTTTTGGGTGAATAAATGTCGGGGGAGACGCGGCCATTGGGCGGTCTGTTCTTCATCGAGAGCAGGAGGTCAGATTGTAACTTTTCCAGCGCTCCTGTGTGGCTAGCAACCAGCAGCCGGTCCCCACCACAGTCCACATATTACTGTCCTCCCTCGACTTCCTCCAGACCCTTTCATGACGTAATCGTCAAGATTTTAAATTCAATCCAACGTCAAATTACCTGGACTTCTCTCTGTGGACTTTATATTAAGAACAGTATCCATAGCAACCGTCTTCTTTTCACCATATCGATTTGTTCTTTTTAACAACATTATGCTGTCAAGGGGATTCAGATGCCCCATTGCTATACATCACTGGCCAATCAAAATCGAGTACAGCCGTGTATGATTTCACTATAACAACCTGCTCAATGCCTCTTCTTCTCTTAATCATTTCCTCAGCGTGTGTGTCATTCCCTCTGAACTCCGTCGTGCGTATTTAAGCTTGCAGCATTGAAGACTCTCTAAATAAAAGCTGAGAGGACGACATTTCACACGCTGGGAGCCCACTCAGGGCTGTGGGAGACGTTTGCCGTGTCGTGTTGCCTTCAGGGGGGACGTGTCTTAATTCAGCGTGAGGATTAAACATGAGCTCAGTGTAAACATGTTGGTGTCTCTTTCCGGCCCCCCCCCCCCCCCCCTTGCTTAAAAAAAGATTTGCATTTTGTAGATTTTTCCCGATCCAGAGCTGATTACAGAGAGGTGGGATGTTGGCATTTGGCGTCTTTTGTAAGGATGTGGTAACAGGCCGTGGGAGGATCAAACCTGTGGATCTTATTCCACGAGACGGGGCCACCGTGTCGCCGTTTCCTCTTCTCTGTGTGGCTTCCTTGGACCAGATCTGAACTTCTTTTCTCCTGGTCTTACATTTGATTTATAATATGAAATCAAAGCTGCTCGAATGATACGCAGCAGAATGAAAGAGAGAGGGAGAAACATGGCCACTCCTATTATACTACTATTTATTGACTGTTTTCTGATATTCATCATAACGTCTATTTTATTTATCCTTTGTTTCAGCGGGGAGAACCCACTGAGACCGAGGAATCTGCCCTGCAGCAATCCAATAAAAGATAGAACAAGAAAAAAACAACATATAAAACACCCTTTAAATAATGACTCATACATTCATGAACACTCTGATTCTTATGCTCTGGTTAAAAAGATACGAGCTCTTTAAAAACACAGCATGATAGCAGAGGAGGACACTGAGCCGTCTTTTGGAAATGGTTCCACTGAACGAGTGCAGCAACACTAAAAAGCCGTCTTTCCCCATTCAGTCCTAACCCTTGGTATTTTTAGAGTGACCCAGTTTTGAGATCTGGTGGTATGGACAGAGATCTTTGTAGACAGAAGAGACGTCAGCAGACTTTTTGGAATAGAGCTCAACTGTGACCGTCCACTTTTTGTCGGCTCTGGTTCTGGAAGTAAATTTCCCCGTTCAAATCCTCCCTTTAATTTTTATTTAAAGAGAAGAAGAAAAGAAAAAAAAAGGCAAAGGTACAAGACTGTGTACATCATTTTCGTTCGGAGTCAAGGAACTACCAATCCCACAATCCATTGCAAATTATAACGTTTCAGGAGCATTGACCATTGTTTCACACTCGGGGTTGCTCGTGGTAGGTCTATCTTAGATGGTTATGACATCATGGCTAATAATAAAATCCGCTGTGGAGAAAATGAACAGGATTTTTACTTCCTGCCCCGCACTGTTGAGCCCTATTGGGTGGCCCACCAGTGGCGCTGACTTAGGCAGGGGGGGGCTAGATGTTTGTGGGCACTTAATTTCTTTACCCTTTATATCCTTACTATTCGGCAACATGTAAATCTTCTTAGCTTGATTCTTTAGGGACTCAGAAACAAAGGTGTGCAAATCCACCATTTTAAGAGCTTATAAAATTGCGTGAAAACTAATTTTCTAACTTTTATTGTAAAGAAAGTCCATCACAAGTTAGACCGTGTGCACAAGTTTTTATTTTTTACGGAAAGTATTTATTTACAGCTGAAAGTACCACCAGTAGCCTGAATGTTTGATTTTAGTTGATTTCTCATCAAGCCAAATCCCCAGAGACTTGAAATGTTGAACGCGTTTGATGATTTCATCGTTTAAAGTGGACAAGGTAACATCACAGAGGTCGATGTTCGGGCCTTGAGAGAAGCCTGTATTTGTTTTTTTATGGAGTTCACCTTCAGTTTGAGAGTAACCAGAGACTGTTGGATTATTAACACCATCACTTGATTGTAATTCAGAGTGATTTTAAAAGCGCTCGAGTCTTCTGGCTGTGAAGCTGCCGCTGATGGAGATCATCTCTTCCTGAAGATGCTTCACAGCAGATTGCTTCCAGCGAGTGCGAGCAGATTACGTTTCCTCAACTGGTAGAAGAGTTCTTCATGAGGAACAGATGGAAGAAGTGTTTACTTTGCATAAACAGCAATCAGCAGCAACACAAACTTGTATCTAATTTAAGCGATCATCATTACATTTTTTTTTTTTGTAAGGAGCCAACTCCGTAATCATTCAACCATCTTGAGACAGTCAATGATGCGCAGGTCATTTTCTTGGCAATCTTTCCCGTCTTCCAGATTCAGTCCATCTGCTGTGAACGTGGAGTGAAGAAAAAGACTCTTAAAACGTCGTCCACAGCTCTTAGCTGCTTTAATACTGCCTCGCGGCTTCGTTCGTTTACGAGTCGGACTCAAGTTTGTTTAAATGTAACACACTGTTGTTATGAATACTCACTTCTGATTGGTCAATCAGGTCACTGCTGGGGATGCAGATCTGGTCCGAGACATTCAGGGACTTTGTTTGTTCCCTTTGTTTGAGACAGGACAGTGGATAGTGGATCTCAGGAGAGAGAGAGAAAAAGGAGCCGCAGGTCGGACTTGAACCTCGGCTGCTCGCTTTGGAGGGCTATCGCCTCCTTACATGGGGCGACCTAACCGCTAGGCCATGTTCACCATATTCAACGTGAAGATTACATGTTTTTTTTTTCACTTTTTAAGAAAGGGAAGCACTTGGAAAAAGTATAAATAATAGTAAACAGTTGTGCACGCGTGTGTGTGGCTGAGTGTGTGTGTGCGTGCGCTTGTGTGTGTGTGTGTGTGTGTGTGTGTGTGTGTGTGTGTGTGTGTGTGTGTGTGTGTGTAAGTTACTGTATCAGTCACTAACCGTTTCTCTCTTCTTTTTTTTGCAGGTAAGTGATCGTGTCCACAGAAGCTTTTCAAGCCTTCATGACTCCTCCAATGAATGTATGACGCACGCACACACACACACACACACACACACACACACACACACACACACACACTCTGACATGTATCTGATCATGAGGCTCAGATCCTCCTGAGGGTGTCACTATATTGTCTGCGTGATATCAGAGTCATGTTTTCTTTTTGCAAGAAATCCACCTCACTTGGTCATTTTTGACCCGCTTCTGTATCTAAGGGTTAAAAATAATACGGTGCAGTTTTCCACCAACTTCCGGCAGATGGTTATTTTTCCGCTCGAGCTGCATGCGGCTGTAAGCGCCGCTGTTTGTGAACATGACACTTATAGCCATGAGGTCGACTTGCATAGAGAGGGGCCAATTTTCCCCCAATTGTCTGCTTAATGGTTCGTCTAAGCAGCTCCATCGACAGAGACGCTGTTCGCTCCACAGTGAAGTTACAGGGATGCTTTTAACCCTTTAGCATGTCCGTGAATTAGATGTCGTCTACAGGTTTAGCAGGTGCAAAAGAAGCCACACGGTTGTTTTGTGAATCAGGCCCCGAGTCTGTGTCCGAACCAAATCTTGGTTGGTAAAGTTGTTAACTTTTTTGAGAATATACACTAACTTGACGGATGCTGCTGTACAGCCTGGACTCGTTTCTGTTCATCTCTGGAGGTCTTTCTCTCCTCAGCAGAGGAGGCGATGACGACTCGGTGATGACGGTTTTTTATCAGCTCTGCCGCTGTTTCCTCGCCCCCTCAGGACTTTTTCCCACAAATGTAGACACCATCGATGTAACCTGCTGACCTGCGGAGGTGCGATCACCCGCTCCGGTCTGGCAGCTCTGATAGTTTGTGTGATGGCAGGTCGCCCCGTGTCCTCTTCCATCCACAGCAGCCTGACTCCTGATAAGATATCTCTGAGTTGTATTTTTGCTCCTGCAGCTTGCAGAGGTGATGTGGATCTCTGTAAAAGATAGTTCAGGCCCGAAAATAGCAGAGCATTAAAAACAGCGAGCGTCCGCATTAGTGGGGGATCGCTGCTATAGAGTTACATGTGAGAGAATGAAACACAAACCAGGAAGTCCAGTTTGAGAAAAAGATACATGAGGTTAAGTTTCAAACTCTGCAGAGAAGTT
>NC_083627.1:6822152-6842152 GCF_963584025.1 Labrus mixtus | reverse complement strand
TTGGAGGGGACGCTGGCAGAGATAAAAGACTGAATGTGGCGCTGCAGAGAGGTGAGGGTGAGGCCGGGGCAACATGGCTGCTGTTTGTGTTGTATATTAGAGACGATGTTATGACAGCGCTTAATGCTGGCGGCTCAGAGAGCGTGTGAGCCTTCAGAAATGTGAGAGGAAAGACGGTGTCGCGGCTGTGGCTCTGTCGATAGAGTCGTCAACCGGAGGCTCGGGGGTTCGATCCCCAAGCTCCCGCAGCCACATGTCCCATGTGTGCTTGAGCGAGACACTTAAAACCCAAGTTGCTCCCGCTGCTCCCTCTGCTTCGTCATGTGTATGAATGGTATAATTACTTCTGATGGACTCTTTACACAGCAGCCTCTACCGTCAGTGTGTGAATGTGTAGGTGTGACCTGTGGTGTAAAAAGCGCTTTGAGTAGTCAGAAGACGAGAAAAG
The DNA here is from genome assembly GCF_963584025.1 of Labrus mixtus. Taxonomy (NCBI): domain Eukaryota; kingdom Metazoa; phylum Chordata; class Actinopteri; order Labriformes; family Labridae; genus Labrus; species Labrus mixtus. The sequence goes on along the minus strand of NC_083627.1, from coordinate 6,841,704 downwards.
AAACATACAAGCTCCACCAGAATTTAAATTTCTTTGCGTTTGACTTGGATTAAGAAAAGTTCAGATAAAACCCTCACTTGTAAAGAAGAAAATCTGGTGTTGTAAAAGAAGACGAAGACGAGATACTTCCTTCATCACCGTTTTAAATTACATTTTGACCCCTCTGTTTTTCAAACACCCTGCACACACACAGACCTGGAGTAAACACACATGCACCGACAGCAACCGATGACCATGCATTAATGGAGGGATGTCAGAGCGAGGCGCTGCATACGAACGTGTCGCTAAAGCAGTTGGCGTTTGGGTAACTTGCTCACGTTCACCTCAGCAGGCCCCCGAGCGTGTGTCGGGTTAAAGAATGAACAGTGGAGCTCTCTGCTTTGTGACCGTCGTGATTCATGGACAAACACGGGGTTAATTAAAGAAAGAGGAACTCGTGCTTTCTCTGTTGTTGCAGTGATCAGCGCGTCAGTGAGTAAGACAGCAGGTGGTCCCACACTCTGCCAGAACACTTCTTCTAACTTGGACACTTGAACACTTTGAACACCTACAGCTCCCCAAAGCGCTGGATGAGAGCCTGGTCGGTGTGTTCACTGCTGAGCGAGGATCAGAGAGGAGCGACACGATGCATGATATTCCAGAAAAACACCTTTAGAATGAGTTTCATGGTGATGTGCCAGATAAATACGAGCGCGCACAGAATGTGACTCGGTTAATTAGCGGGGATGCGTGAGAAGGAACATCACAGCTGACAGGACAAACTGTAACAGGGCTTCACACTCGGTGCGGACGAGACATAAGGAGAGTCGGTAAACTAATGACAGCCTGTCAGAGAGGAACAGCTGCCTCAGGACGGTTACAGCGGCTGACGGAGAAGGAGAAGAAGTGTCAGAAAGGAGGGCGTTCACTTTTTCACCGTTAAAAACATTTGTCAGGCAAGGCGAGTTTATTTATGTCGCACATTTCAACAACAAGGCAATTCAAAGTCAAAAGCATCATGACAGAGGAAAAAAGACAATTTAAAAATCACTGACATTTTTCAATCTGAAGATATGTTCAAATAAAAATAATTAATTGAAATAAATTAAGTAAAAAATATAAAAATAGTTAAAAGTTACAGTGCAGAGTTAAAGTTTAAAGTCTTATTAAGGTTGTTTAATTAAAGGCAGCTGTAAACAGGTGTGTCTTCAACCTCGATAAAAGAGCTGAGAGTTTCAGCACACCTGCAGTTTTCTGGGCGTTTGTTCCAGATATAGGGAGCATAGAAACTGAGCGCTGCGTCTCCGTGTTTGGCTCTGACTCTGGGGACAGAGAGCAGACCTGTCCCATTTGAACAGACGCCTTTCTGGAGTTTTATATGGAAGTTGTTGACTCGGAGTCAGCCATTGTTTTTTGTAGTCCGGCTACTCGCACACGGCTATTGACTGGAATCGTGATGCACGGTGTGTGTAAAGTCTGAAAAAACGCATTCCAAGGTGGAGATTTAATTTAGCTTTTTGCAATATTGACGTAACGACCTCGACTTGCGCGTGGTAATTGTTGATGTTGCGAATGCGTCGTAACCAAGACGGCGGGCTACTCCACTTCGTCGCCCGTCCAAACGAATGAATCGGCTTTGTGTTCGTTTGCTTATTTCGCCACTCTTTCCAAATCGCCGTTTTCCAAATTGCCGCTGTCAAAAGGACGCTTACTGTAATACGCATGCTCGCAATCTTCTTTTATGGTGTTGTGATGTGAATGGGACGCAGCTATTATCGCCACCTACTGGCCTGGCATGCTTATGTGAGCGCTTTCCATCGTTTTTTTCTGTTGCCATGTGGACTGAGAGATCTTTTAAAAGCTGTTGTTTTTTAAAACTGTTTTTTTTTTTTTGTATCTGTTTTTTTTGCAACCAGAGGGGGGGGGGAAACAGGTTTTTAGAAATATCCGTATACATGTGGACGTGGCCTGAACTGTTTTTAAAACTCTCCGTTTTTAGTCGCCCAAATATCTGTTGTTGTGTCAAACGGCCAAAAACGCAACAAAAGGTCACTGTTGTAGACGGAAATGGTTGAGTATCAGGGCTGATGTAAGTTAGTAGTAGTTTGTAGGAGCTGCTCTGAATTTAAACCCGGCATCCTTTGCCAAACCATGACCAATATCATGTCTCTAGACTTTTGGCCGTTTATTGCAAACCTGTATTCAGTTCACTGATCAGTCCCCTATATGGACGGGTGAAGTCATCCATCATCCCTCCGTCACCCGTCAACAGGTAACAGTAATTACTCGTCATCCCTCCAAACAGTCATAAATCCTCTCCTTCGGTCGGCTGCTGTGTGACTGAAACAGCCAGCAGGTGATTTATAAAAAACCAGGCAGACAGTCAGTCAGTCTGTGAGCGATCACCGAGGCTTTTTCTGCCAGTCACTCACTCCATCAGCGGGTCACAAGTCAGTTCAGGCCGCAGAGATTGACACGGATGAACTCGGCTTCATGTCGATCACTTTATTCCCAGCAGGTTTGACCTCCTCACCTCCTCTCTTTACTTCCCTCTCCTCCTCCTCCTCCTCCTCCTCCTCCTCCTCCTCCTCCTCCTCCCTTCCTTTCCTTCTTCCCTCCTCCGTCCTCTCTCTCTCGTCGTCTCCCTCCCTCCACCATCATTATCAGGCTGAATTCACACACTCTGCACCCACCTGCATCCCAGCTGGCGTCTCAGTTTTTTTTTTTTTTTTTCTTCCATCTTTCTCTCCTTTCTTGCCTCCCTGAGGAATCCTGTTTTTGTGTTTCAGCCTGTCACTGCATTTGAGCTTCTCCCCTCACCTGTTCTCTCAGCAACACAAGACAAGGGAGCAGGTGTCTGCTGCCCGACACTGTGTGTGTGTGTGTGTGTGTGTGTGTGTGTGTGTGTGTGTGTGTGTGTGTGTGTGTGTGTGTGTGTGTGTGCGCGCGCATGTGTGTGTATCCTGATGAGTGCAGGGACAGTTCAGCTGCCTCTAAAATAAGAAGACATGTTTTTCTGTTATGAAGAAAAGCTGTGTGGATCTAAAACATCTGTTTACCTTTTCTCCTTAATATCTGAATTCAGCGCTCCTGCGAGGAGTTTTTGGCTGCTTATGAATCAAACTGAGATCAATACTGATGCCTCTGTGTGACCCACAGAAGACAACAAGACCATCAGCAACAAGATGATTTCTATAACACAATTTGTAAAGTGTGTAAGTGCTGCCTCAGGGAAGGTGTCAGACGGGAAGATTTACAGCAAGCTGAAGACACAGCGCTTTCTGTTTTTTCATCCTCCACAAAAATGTACAGTGAGGGAAACTTTTGAGTTCAGAAAACAAAACCCACACATGCACAGGACAAAAGAAGCAAATCATCACACACCAAAAGTTCTTAGCAGGAACTTTGAGGACTTGTGTCCAGTAATGTTTTTTTTGTTTTGTTTGTTCTTGCAGCTCTGATTTTCTTGACACAAACCGTCCCACGTCAGTATTTTCCCCGTCAGTGTCATGAGCACTGAACACCCTCTGCGTCTGCTGTTTTCTGTCACTGTGCTCACAGCACTCTCAGTCGAAAACAGTCAAACAGGCACGTTCGTTTATGTCACTTCTACCTCATCGACCAATTAAAACAAAGACGGGGCGGGGCTTCTGATATCAGCTTAGTCAACAACAATGGCGGAGGCAGATGTAGAGATATACTCTTACTCCAGAGGTAGAAGTTTTCAGGTCTGGAGCTGTTTTGGTTTGAGTAAAGTTCTGTCCGTAAGCTGATCCAGGGTCAGTTCAAGCTGAGTGTGAACTTTTCAGTTTGGACTTAGAGTTTCTGTAAACTGTGCTGAGATCAGTTTTGATTTCCATTTACTGGATGTCTGGTAACTTTAAACTGAACAACTGGAGACAAGACAGGAAGATGGTGTGTGTGATGGTGAGCATCAGCTGGTTCCTGAAATGTGAGTGTGTGTGTGACTGTGTGTGTGTGTGTGTGTGACTGTGTGTGTGACTGTGTGTGTGTGTGTGTCCAGCTCACATTAGATTGTGAGAAACATCCAGCCAGTGACACACTGACCGTGTCGTACACGCTTCTCTGCACATCGCTGACAGCACGCACTCTCTCTCTCTCTCTCTCTCGCTCCTTCTCTCTGGCCTCAGGAGATAACTCTGACACCTCTGGGATGGATGCTCTCTCTCTCTTTCTCACACACACCTCTTCCTCCTTTTCCTACTCCTCCTCCTTCTCCTCCTCCTCACACACACACACCTATAACACTCCACAATTTGTGGCCTGGTATATACACTGATAAGCAGCCGGGTTGCTCCCTGGCTGCCTCTCATACAGAAGGTAGAATAAGCTTTGTGTGAGTGCTAAGCGCCTGAGCAGCGCTATCTGCAGCCTCCATAGTCTGAAACCTGCTGCATAGACGGGGAATAAAGGGCTATAACTCACCGCTAAGCTACTCTGGATTACAGTCAGGGGAGGGCAGTGTGTGCAAGAGTGTGAGTGTGTGTGGTTGTGTAGGTTAAAATGTTGTGTGTGTTAGCGTGTAATGTAGAGGAAGGTATTTTTAATAGACTTAGACCGATTTTGTGGTTCTTCTGCATTACCTGTTGTATAGAGCAGCACAGAGCAGCTGTAAACTCACCACCAAAATATTCATCTTTGTAGTTTTTAAATTTTCCGCAGGTGTCAAGTTTATGCATCCAGCTGCAGTGCGAGGAGCAGACATAACAATCAGGAGAAAGATTGGGCTCAACGTGTGTTTAGAGCCCCAGCCTCCTAAAAGCCTGTGACCCTTTAACCTCTAAATACTCAATTTCTCTCACCAGCTGGTCGCCCACTCCGTCTATTATTCAGTGCTGGAAACATGAGGGGTATAGCAGGTTTATCATTGGAAACAGCTGCCTGCCACTGCTTTAGAAACAGTAAATCTGTAGACTAAAAAATAACAAAGTCAAAGATGCTGAGAAGCCAGGATTAGTGTGGAGATATTAATATGAGCGTTTTATGCATGTTCTGATTTATTTGTAACATTTTCTTTTGTACTTGTAGTGTTTATTTTTGTTATGTTTTAGGGAGGAATATTTTTGATTGCTTGCATTTACTTTTGACTTTAGTGGCACACCAAGCAGACGGCAAAGAACTAAGTGGCGACTTAGGCCGCCTGTGGCGTCGCCTCAAGTGTGTGTGTGTGTGTGTGTGTGTGTGTGTGTGTGTGTGTGTGTGTGTGTGTGTGTGTGTGTGTGTCTGTGTGTGTCTGTGTGTGTGTGTGTGTGTGTGTGTGTGTGTGTGTGTGTGTGTGTGTGTCTGTGTGTGTGTGTGTGTGTGTGTGTGTGTGTCTGTGTCTGTGTGTGTGTGTGTGTGTGTGTGTGCGCAGCAGGACTGGGTAGGAGGTGTTAAAGTCTCGTAGCACCCTCCTCTCTGTGATTCATCTCCCCTCGCTGCAGATACGGGGAACATAAATTGCCAGGCGCAGCGGGGCGGCAGATTGAGCCACAGATCAGCATGTTGCTGGATTAGTTGTACAAGTTTCCACACAGAAACTCCGCTTGTGCTGCTCGAGGCAAAAGCGAGGCTCTCCGCAGCTCAGATGGGGAAATGGAGAGATTGAAACGACTGCAAAGTGTAATCACTGATTCCTTACAGGAGATGAAAATCCAGACGCAGACATTCATGCTATTAGATAACATCAGCTGAAGATGTTCAGGCGTCTGTTTGTGATAAAAGCTGTCGAAGAGGGCGAGACGCATTTCACCCTCCGTGACTTCAGATCTATAGAGATGCAAACTGTGGCTGCACGGCGCTCGGGTTTAATGGGGCCTCCTGTGTGAAGAAATTGCTGCTGCATAACAGCTTTCTACCTGTTGTGCTGCTGTAGCGTGGTGCTTCTCAGAGTGGAGAGACACATTCCCTGCTTTGAGTAGTGTGCTTTTACGGGAGCGTTTCTTTATGGGAGAATGAGAGTGAGAGAGTTGTGCAGAATTGGAGGTGCTTTGATTTCAGTGTGCTTGTGTCTGGCGTCTTTATACAAACATGAATGCTGAGTGCCGGTTGGAAAAAAAAACAAGCCACAATCATCTTCCTCCATCCACACTGTGTGTCCTCAGGTCAGCGCTGGAGCCAATCTAAACATCAGCCGCTTAAGTCAACATTCATGTGTCTGTGTGTGGATTTTTATTTTCACACGTTTTCATGCGTTTCATCGGCTGCAGGGGAAGTTTTCAGGCTAATATTTGCTACAAACACTGAATAATTTAATATTTGATTGAGGTGACGTAGAAAAAGTTAATCAAAACGTCTATTTGTGGGTGAAAAAAGTCATCGTGGAGTCGAGCATTCTGCCAAAAACACTCAAGCTGTGAGTGTAAATTAAAGTGTAGCTGTATATTCGGATGTGAGCGCCGTATGTGGTTGTGTTAAATGAACTCCCACTGTGCTTTGATCAAAAACAAAAACAACACTTGGACTTTATTCAACTGTTTGAAAGAATCAAACACAAACACAGCTGAATGAACTTTATCAGTTTGACGGCAAAGCTTCACTTCCTGCAGAGAAGTTAAACGCGGAGGCGGATGAATGTACGGCAGGTTGTAATGTGTGTTCTGTGAAGAGGTGCTGCGAGTCAACATGCGAGGCAGCCAACTGCTCGGGGGGTCCCAGACCAGTAGGGGGTCCCAGTCCAGTAGGGCTCACAAACTTTAAACCAAAGCAGTTCAGGGTTCAGGCGACTTTATTTGTACCCGTAGGTCAGTTTAGGTCACTTGTCATAAACCGGCTTCAGTCTTAACGGCTTCCTGATTTCTCCGCTCTAATGAACTGTTTGCATCGGCGCCGTCTGTTTTCACCTCACAGTTTGACAGACGTTGTTCGGATTGTTTCTTTAGTAAACTGTATTGGTGCAAACTCGAGTTAAAAAAAAAAAAAAAAAGTGTGTGTCACCCCGGAGCGGCAGCCCGAGGGGAACAAGGCGCCGTCTCTGCAGATATCTCAAGTGTTGGAGGAGTGATGTTACTGCACATGCTCAGTGATCAAACCAGTTCAATAGAAAGTTACTGACCAGGTTTATCACATCAGGGATGTTTCAATTCAATCATCCAATTTTTTTTTTTCCCAGAGAAATGAATCTAGTTTCACATTGTCCTCATCTGAATTCCTTCCCTCATGCACCTTAATGTCCTCTTCCACTTTTATCATCTTTGATTTCATTTTCTCTGTTTTTAGAGATCTGAGAGGCTCCACTTGTTCCCGGACCTAAATGAACTTGTAAGACTTAACGGCAGCTGTTTTAGTTCTCCTCCTGCTGCTTTGAAACTCGTCCTCCCCCGCGGCTCTGAGGTCTCACACAGGTCCGTCAGAGGGAGGGGGGGGAAGTGAAATAAATACTGATGATGAACGACGGAGGACACACACTGGATCGTAGAGGATACATCTGATCTGGGTTTTTTTTTTTTTATTACGGTCCATGTCCATACGTCCTGCACGTCACATAAAACAAGAAGTGATGTAAGATGAAGTGGTTCACAATCAGCGACATCAACAGTGAGAATTGAACTCTACAATTCATGTTGCAGACGCTTTTATCCAAAGACTACTTTAATACTCAGATATCAGACGTCCATCTGTGGAAGTTTCAAAGGAATCTTCAGTGATGGTTGTCAAAGCTCTGTCCCGATGTAACTCGTACAGTGTGAGCTCTCGGGGGGGGGGGGGGGGGGGGGGCTTTGGTCGTGAATCTTAAATGATTCAGTCATAACACATTTTCACATTTACACTCCTTAAAATATCTAGATCATTCCAGGAGGACTGCTCCGGATATTCTCCCAACTTTGCTGTTCATTTATGCTCCTCATAGCTAGAGACTATCACTGTTAGACAGGAGGGGGGGGGGGAGAAGTAGCAGACAAAGCAACAGTGTCTGCTATACAACGCTATAATAAGAATATTTGCCTTTATATCAATGCTACGTGTAGTTCAACTAAAGAGTGGAGAACAACATACTGGAGAACAGGAAACATAATGCAGCAGGTTGATTTGAGCACGGAGATCGTAGTGGTCACTTGCAGACACTCTATGCACCGCGCTGCAGTCACAGGATGTAAACATCACTCCCCCCTCTCATTGGCTCGAACTGAATTCTCCTGATAATATTCTGCTGCATTCTCACATGTGCTCACTCGGACTTTATGCGGATAAAATACTAGGGGTCTGGCGTTAGACACTCCGGGTGAAATTTGTCTGTTTGCATTCACACATGCAGCTCCTCCTCCTGAGTTTTTCAGGAGTTTTCTGCAGGTGTGAAAGTCCTAATTCAGAGTGAGCTGACGTCCGACTACAACCTTCGTATAATCATACAGTGTATTCCCGACCTCATCGAGATCCATGCAGAGTCCTCACTGATGGATTTAACTGTCTTTATCTGAACATTTATTATATTGTTTTCTTTAGATTTGGAGTTTCTAAAGTCAAATTGTTTGCAGCCACAAAAGCTAAAGCTTCTTTTTTTTCTAATTAACCCTTCAGTTGCTGCTTAAAACAGGACAAAACAGAACATAGTAGTCATCAGACTCAGGCTGTGACATTTACCTCTAATGTCAACTGAACACTCACTTTGTGATTCCAGAGCAGACTTCAAAAACCCGAGCCTTTAAACACGTTAACAATCACCTTAAACGTCGCTGTTAACTCATTGAACAGCAGAGAGCGGCTTTGCAGACGTTTGAGTTGCTGAACATCTTGGAGATAAAAATCTTTTTGTGATGCAGAGGGAAGTAAACAAGTTTGTTGTAGCAACACAGAGACATGATTGTCGTCGTCGTCGATAAGGCAGACTGCAGAAACTGTAGGTCCGGCAGTGAACTCTGAAGATAACATTTGACAACTTTTAATTGCATTATGCCACAATGACAGTTTCTCTCATCATTTTGAGTACGGTTAAAAAAATTCTATCCATGAAAGCCTGAAACCCCCCCCCCCCCCCCCCGACCATAATAAGAATGCTACTGTTACCATGGCGACCAGCAATCTAGCCAGCCTTGATTGGAGCTCTTTAATTAAGTTTTTCTGACAGGCAGCAGGAAGATTGATGAAGGGTGGGGAAAAAAACGAGGACAGGAACAGAGCGAAGGAGGTGAAGAAGGAAGAGCAAGATACTGGCATCTTGTGTGTGTGTGTGTGTGTGTGTGTGTGTGTGTGTGTGTGTGTGTGTGTGTGTGTGTGTGTGTGTGTGTGTGTGTGTGTGTGTGTGTGTGTGTGTGTGTGTGTGTGTGTGTGTGTGTGTGTGTGTGTGTGTGTGTGTGTGTGTGTTTGCGTGTGCGTGTGCGCCTGCATGCGTGTGTGTGTGCATGAGGGACAGAGAGAAAGAGAAAGTAGGAAGGGGAAGAGGATACTCTTGTTTCTAAGAATAGATGGTAGAGACAGAACTAACTGTGACGTGACTCTGTGTGTACTTGTGTGTGTGAGTGTGTGAGTGAGTGACTCGAGGCATTCCGTGGATCGTTCAGCGTTTAATCCACCGCTTCGCCGCCCTCGTCATTCCCAAGTGGCAACATCCACTCTCCGCCAGATCCCCGAGGGACGGGGAGGAGGAAGAGAACGAGAGAAGAGAACGAGAGATATAACACAAAGAGAGAGAGAGAGAGAGAGAGAGACGAACAAAGAAAAGGAGAGAGAGAGAGAGCGTGTAGAGATAGTGGACGATGGAGAGAGAGAGAGAGAGTGTAGAGATAGTGGACGATGGAGAGAGAGAGCGTGTAGAGATAGTGGACGATGGAGAGAGAGAGAGAGGGAGCGTGTAGAGATAGTGGACGATGGAGAGAGAGAGAGGGAGCGTGTAGAGATAGTGGACAATGGAGAGAGAGAGAGAGAGCGTGTAGAGATAGTGGACAATGGAGAGAGAGAGAGAGAGAGAGAGAGCGTGTAGAGATAGTGGACAATGGAGAGAGTGAGAGAGAGAGCGTGTAGAGATAGTGGACAATGGAGAGAGAGAGAGAGTGTGTAGAGATAGTGGACAATGGAGAGAGAGAGAGAGAGAGCGTGTAGAGATAGTGGACAATGGAGAGAGAGAGAGAGTGTGTAGAGATAGTGGACAATGGAGAGAGAGAGAGAGAGAGCGTGTAGAGATAGTGGACAATGGAGAGAGAGAGAGAGCGTGTAGAGATAGTGGACAATGGAGAGAGAGAGAGAGTGTGTAGAGATAGTGGACAATGGAGAGAGAGAGAGAGAGAGCGTGTAGAGATAGTGGACAATGGAGAGAGAGAGAGAGAGAGCGTGTAGAGATAGTGGACAATGGAGAGAGAGAGAGAATGGAGGAGAAAAAGGGATAATCACCAAGACGTGAGAGAAAACAGGACGGATTTAGTTTCTTTGAATAAAAGGAGGAGAAAGACATTTTTTTTTAAATGGTGGCAGAGATTGAGCGATAGAATCACTCTCTCTTCACTTCACTGGATTTCTTTCATGTTTCCAACTCATCATCTCCGCAAAGGGAATCAAAGATGAAATGAATAGCGTGATCCGGGGAGAGCGTGGGCGGACTGGAGGATGATGAGGATGATGGTGTGTGTGTGTGTGTGTGTGTGTGTGTGTGTGTATGTATGTATGTGTGTGTGTGTGTGTGTGTGTGTATGTGTATGTATGTGTGTGTGTGTGTGTGTGTGTGTGTGTGTGTGTGTGTGTGTGTTACAACACGTACTGTATCTGTATTTCTTTATTCACTCATGTGGACTAGTATCTAAAATCACTCTTTATTTCCCCTGAGGATTTGTATTGATGCTGCTCTGCGTTGTAGAATCCATACTTTTCAAAGTGTAGATTTCATAACACATGGCTTCAGTGTGGACATTCTGTATGTGTCTCTGCCTCATACTGTACCCTGCTAAGAAGTACACACTTTGATCCTGGCCAATCAGGTTTCAGAGAAGAGAAGTTGCGACCAGTGTGAAAGAGAGACCTTTCACCATGCACACGCTGTAGTTTACATGCAAGGCCAGTAGTTGGCGGTCTCACTATGCAATGAAACAACACACACACACTCTTCCATCTACAGAGAGCTGAGGTGTAAACAAACGAACATGCCTAAAGCACAAATGATAGTGTTGAGAGACGATGAGGTGGAGTCTTACTCAGAATGACCCTAAACTACAAAGCAAGTTAAATTTCAAGAAAATGCAGACTGGGCCAGTTGTTGTTTTCACAAACAGCACTCCTCCATTGTTGTTGTAGTCCACCTCCTCATGCATGGCTGTTGACTGGAACATTAATGTGTAAGTTTGAAATGTCTCCGTTTGCAGAGGAGGTGCCGGTTTACACGACAACAGAGACGGTGCCGTTTTTAAAAGTTTGCACTCTGGAACGTTTTCAGGCACCAAGCCAAAACACAACAAAAGGTGTTTTTGTCGTGTAAACAGTCGTTTAAGTCCTAATGAAGTGCTTTCAAAGACACCTGTAGATCATTAGCATGCTAATATTTGGTTTAAATTTCTAGCTCTGTCAACCAGTTAGTTTAGAACTGAAGAACAACAACAACAACAACATCAACATCTAAGTCCAGTTGGATCAAGCTTCGATTTACCATGACCTGGATGACTCATTTCAAAGACACCCACTCAAAAGTTGAAAAGATCCTTTCATGGTTCAAGTGCGTCAGTCTTGGAATCCATCGGCTGTCGTCTGACGATGTTACGGCCTCTTCCAGTGCAGCCAGTGGTTGGAGACTTCCTTTCCCATGTGCTGCCTTTTAGACAGTCGAATTGGTGCAAACAAACCAACAGGGTTCCCCATGCACAGCCAACGTCCGTACTCAGGTGCTGGTCTTCCTCCGAGGTTGTCTGGGCTTAGAGAGAGGGTGAGGAGCTCGGGCATTCGGGGGGAGCTCGGGGTAGAGCCGCTCCTCCTTCACATCGAAAGGAGCCAGTTGAGGTGGTTTTGGCATCTGTTAAGGATTCCTCCTCGACGCCTCGCTTTGGAGGATTTCTGGGCATGCTCAACTGGGAGGAGACCTCAGGGTAGACCTAGAGTTCGCTGGAGGGATTACATATCCCGTCTAGCCTGGGAACACCTCAGAATCCCCCAGGAGGAACTGGAAAACGTTGCTGGGGAGAGGGAAGTCTGGGTTGACTTACTGCACTTGCTGCTGACGCGACCCGACCTCGGATAAGCGGAAGAAAATCGATGGATGGATAAATAAATAACGCGCCTCACATTCCTGAAAAGGTGTTTGCATTTAGTTTTGTAGTGCTCGGCTGTAATCAAACTAAAGACGCTGGTAGAGATCTGAAGGCTGCGATTGATCAGTAGTTTTTCTTAATAAAAAGTTAGTTGGGAAGTTAGTTGGAGATTTATGGGATTAGAACATCTGCCTGTGGAGATTACACTTCACCGAGCACCGCAGAGGAAAATAAATCGACTTGGAGCTTTAGAAAAAAATCACAGGGAGGTGTTCATCGTCATGCATATCACACAGCTTCTTTGGCAGTCAGTGTGGATTGAAATATATTTGTATAAATGGAAGCGTGTGTTTCCTGTTTGGTGTGAAAAAACTCTGCAGAAGACGCCGGCAGGATGGATTACCCCTGAGGCTACTGAACCAGTTTTGGATACCAAATTATCACGGATTGGGAAAATACGGGGGAAAAGTCGGCCTGCTTTATGCCTTGAGCAGATCGTCTCAAACATGTAGACAATTTAAAATTCAGAAATTAGTGTGAGATGATGTCACTGTCTGACCACACCCTCCTTTACCGTTATTATCGCCACCAAATTGTGCAGCTTGGATCTCAGTCGGTACAAAGCATGTGACAGAAGCAAGAAACGGAACAAAATGATTAAAAAGTGCTTCACAGACTTTTTTACCATAAAAAAATTGCGACCCACCAGTTGAGAACCACTGCTCTATATAACGTTGTCTGATAGAAAGCGATCTCCTCGCTCTGCAGTCGATCCTCTCTGAGACATAAGATCTGCCATGTATCAATAGTTAATTAAAGTCTGTGTGTGTGTGTGTGTGTGTGTGTGTGCGTGTGTGTGTGTGTACATGTATTTGCAGCCATATTGAATGTCCGTTTTTTTATAATTTTTCTTCTTGTCTGAGCAGCTACATGAAGAAGAAATACATTATGTGTGTTTGTGTGTGTGTGAGTTCAGGGATCAATAGGCTGGGATTTGAAAAACCTTCTGCTTTGTTTGCTCAGCCCCTTCATCGGCTCTTATTAGAGAGGAGAGATGAGGAGAGGAGAGGATGAGGAGAGGAGAAGAGAGGAGAGGATGAGAAGAGAGGAGAGGAGAGGAGAGGAGAGGAGGGGAGAGAAGGAGAGGAGAGGAGAGGAGGGGAGAGGAGAAGAGAGGAGAGGAGAGGAGAGGAGAGGAGGGGATGAGGAGAAGAGAAGAGAGGAGAGGAGAGGAGAGGAGGGGAGGGGAGAGGAGAGAAGGAGAGGAGGAGGAGAGGAGGAGAGGAGATGAGAGGAGAGGACGGGAGGGGATGAGGGGATGAGGAGAAGAGAGGAGAGGAGAGGAGAGGAGAGGAGAGGAGGGGATGAGGAGAGAGGAGGGGAGAGGAGAGGAGAGGAGGGGATGAGGAGAGAGGAGAGGAGAGGAGAGGAGAGGAGAGGAGAGGAGGGGAGAGAAGGAGAGGAGAGGAGAGGAGGGGAGAGGAGAAGAGAGGAGAGGAGAGGAGAGGAGAGGAGGGGATGAGGAGAAGAGAGGAGAGGAGAGGAGAGGAGGGGAGGGGAGAGGAGAGAAGGAGAGGAGGAGGAGAGGAGATGAGAGGAGAGGACGGGAGGGGATGAGGGGATGAGGAGAAGAGAGGAGAGGATGAGGAGAGAGGAGAGGAGAGGAGAGGAGAGGAGAGGAGGGGATGAGGAGAGGGGAGGGGAGAGGAGAGGAGAGGAGGGGATGAGGAGAGAGGAGAGGAGAGGAGAGGATGAGGAGAGGAGAGAAGGAGAGGAGGAGGAGAGGAGGAGGGGGAGATGATACCGGAGAGAAGGAGTCAAACAAAGAATATTTTCTCTCCTGCCTCATCTTCCTCATCACTCTCTCGTCCTACCCTCTCACTCATCACATCATCTTCTTTTCATCAGCCTCCATCTGTCAGCTTAACCCGGACACACTCACACACTTACAGAACATCTACGATAAAAGGGGGACACCCTCACCTCCACACACACACACCTGCTCCCTCTCTCTCTCTCTCTCTCTCTCTCTCTCTCTCTCTCTCTCTCTCCCCCCCACCACCCCTCTGCCCCCACTCGTCCGTCTCCACCTGGCAGGCGAGATTATATATCTGCTCATGTCAGGCCGGCGGACGTCTTCACTCAGATTCTAAGTTTCATTTCCTGTCCATCCATCCGTGCACCTGTGCATCAGTCCACACCTGCATCCATCAGATTCCCTCAGCTTGTATCCGTCCATCTCCGCACGCAGACGCGAGAGAGCTATAACAGCACTTTACCTTCACATATCACTCTGCATCCTCCATTTTTTCAAAGCACGTTCTTTTTTTTTTTTTTCCTTACTGTCTGTCTCTCACCTTTACCCCACTCATTCCTCCACAGTGATGTCAGCCATTTTTTTTCTTTTTTGGCATCTCTACACATGAGTGCTCAATCAAATAATAACATCGTGGAGCGCCAGTGGACTAGCGGTTAGTGCGCACAGCCCATGTACGGAGGAGGCAGCCCGGGTTTGAAACCGGCCTGTGGCTCCTTTCCCTTCCCTGAGTCACATTGTCCACCGACATTCATCTTCATGACAAATCTTTAAGAAGCAGTTAAATCGAAGGGTCATTAAAGGAGAAGTTTTGTCCTAGAGAGATATTGAATTGAGAGGTGAATCCTCGATTCTGATTGGCAAATAGTTCCTGATAATGAACACCTGTTCTCATGAAACTGTCTGTTCGTTGTTCTAGTAACCAAAGCAACATGGATGCATTCAAAGCGTTTGTTCACAATAAAGCTAACATCTAGGGCAGGGGTGTAGTGCAGCCTGAAGAAGTGGGTATGCTCTTCATTTTTCCCCAAATGATTTATTTTAAGTGTCCCGCATATTTAGTGAGTGACAGGCTAGCCCAATTAGAGACCAAGTAGAGAGGGTCATCCCTTCACCATCCTCCTGAATATGGTAATATGGTCATTCAATTAATGGTGTGAATCAGACGAGATTTAGAAGTGGGTATACCCCATATACCTGATTATACCCCGCACTGCAACACTGATCTAAGGTAACAACAAGACAGGCCTTCTTTTTGTCCACTTAGACCAGTGGGTCCCAGTGAGCCGGGAATATGACGGACCAGGACGTAGCCACAGAGAAGAGAAATATAATCATCGAGAGGAGAGCGGATACAGCCTGTTACAAAACGTGGGTGAACCTTGTGTCAGCTTTCACCTGAGGACGCGGTGTTGGCCTGCTGTCTCATATTAGCCTGTGCTAGCATGCGGTAGCTTGCAGTTAAAGTACACGCTACGTCCTGCAGTGAGTGTGAGCTTCTGGTGGCGTTGAGCCCAGGAGGAGGAAGGGCCCCGGTTTGAATGTTGTGTTTACAAGCTGCGACGGAAAAGGGTACTGACTGAACCTTTCAAAACTTATCGGATGGTTCATGATATTAGTCAAACCCAAAGGGGGAAGAATACTAAATTGCAGCTTGTTATAAACTTTACATTTTGATTTTAAAACATTTTTTCTTCAGCACTGACCGTGTTGTATCTGGTTTTTTGCCCTTTGTGGTGTCAGTAATCAGGAATTTATAGACTCACGTCAAATGTTCCTCTGCAGTGTCCATGAAGTTCTGATATTAGACACCACATCTAGAAATAACGTCTACTTATTTCTGTCTTTGCATCGTTACAAAAACAACACAACAGTATTGATCTGTACAGAAAAGCGCCCAGAGACTGAAATGATTAACATATTCCGTCTCCATATTTCTCCTCTTCAGATCTGAACAATCGATGTCTTCATTGATTCTGCCCCTCGGCCTTCCTTCTGTCAAAGACAATTTATAGACTTCCAATTACTGTAAATGTAACACTGACCTCGGCTTCAGACCTTTACGTTTTCTCCTCACACTCTGATTTCCCCTCACATGCCTCCTCCATGTCTACAGCTCGTCCTTTCTTCTGCACT
Source organism: Labrus mixtus (assembly GCF_963584025.1). Lineage (NCBI taxonomy): Eukaryota > Metazoa > Chordata > Actinopteri > Labriformes > Labridae > Labrus > Labrus mixtus. The sequence goes on along the minus strand of NC_083627.1, from coordinate 6,825,612 downwards.
AAATTGCTTCCTTGTTCTTTTCTCGCCGGGCGAGAGAAACATGATGGAGGTTATTTTCAATCAGTGTTTCGCAGTTTCACCGTCTGACATTGTGAAAACACAAAGATTTTTGACAAAAGGGCTGATGATGATGTTGTTGTTGTTGTTGTTGTTTTTTGTTATTGTCAACAAACCCTGAGGAAATATTAAAGCTGACAATCTGCTGGTGCGCCTCACTGGTACAATCGCCTCGAGCCGACCTTGTATGTATGGAACCCCTGAGTGGACATACATCCATACATTTGATTTGACCGTGATGATGAGTCGCCTACATTTTAGTTGTTTCATCGAGATCTCGACTTGTTAATCGTTTTCACGCTGGACAACACAATGACAACAAGATCTCAAGATCCTGAGAAAATTAAAGGCAGGGTTTAACCTTTTTTGAAAACTAAGCCAATCAGATTCCAGCGCAGGGAGGGCCATCCCCCTGGATCCGCCCAGTCCAAAGCAGCAACACCAACAACAACAAAAAGCCTGTAAATGGTGGGGTAAATACTGTATTTTCTTATTGTGCTAACGTCTAGAGATGAAGGTCAGGGTGCTGGGCGATGATACTTTAAAAAATTACATTAACTATTAATCAATAATAAATAATTCAAGCTTGCTAGAAAATGAATTCCTGACACAACTCAGGTGTAAATGTTTAAATCAAAAGGGGAAATATATGAAAAACAAGTGACGACACATTCAAACTGTGTTATGTGTTTTGAGCAGCAGGACTCCAGCCACTCACCCGTCCGTGTGACTTACAGCTCTTAGCACCATCTGTATCAGTAGAATACATAAAACAGTGTAGCTGTTAAAAAACGGTGACACCTCCACATGAATTTTAATGAACGTTGAGTCTTTATGGCTTTTTTTACTCTTGACTAAATTTCATCTGAAAGCTTCAAACTACTCAGCATTATGCAGCGCAGTGTAGTCTGTATAACCAGATTTAAGAAGTCGTATATTTTATCTATGTTTCCTTTTCTCTCGGCGGTCCAGCACATCTTACATAACTTTAGAAATAACTTACACAGACACAGGTACAGCAGGTGAGGAGTGTAACCTTTTCAACTTTTAAGATGTTGTGAGTGACCTTGACATGTGCATTATTAGTTTCTGTTAATAAAAAACGAGAAGAAGTGAAGAGGAAAAAATCCTCATAAAGTCATAAAACAAGAAAACCTGTTGTTTGGGTTTTGGATGAAATATGTTTGAAAATCACTGACAGAGAAAACCTTTCTTTGGGGATGTGGGATAAACGTTTAGTTTCGGCTCTGTTAGTTTGAGGCCCAAAATAACTTCAAAGTGATTATAAAATATATCATGGTGGGTATAGCCATTTAAAACTCATAGGTTTAGAACATCGACTGTAAATATTAAAAGATGAAGCCTGAGTGACGTCAGCCGTCTGTTCCTGCAGGGCGCTCTGGAGGCTCATCAGCAGCAGCCGCCATGTTGGAAATCCTGTCCCAGCCTAACTTTCAGTCAACCTGATGGCAGGCTGAGAGCTGGAGCTGAGGCAGGTTTTAAGCCTCCTGATGAACCGTTACATCGCGCCCACCTGTCAATCATGTCAGCTACCTGACTAACTATGCATAACTTGTATCATTGTTTTAAAATTCACTCCCTGCTAATCGAGAAAGCGAATCAGCCCAATATAGTTATTCGAACTAGACTGTGAACATGTTAATTTCTGCTGTAAAAACGAATTTTTTGAATGTGGTGTGTATGTGACTCAAATGGAACGCACCATTTTTCTGCACCATTAAGTGCAAGCGGCAGACAAAATATTGCTTGGCTTGAACAGCAATTTCCTGTGTCCTGCATTGTTGTGTTAGCATGCTAATGTTAGTGCTCTTTTTTTAGCTAGTAGCTACACATTGCTTGTACATTTTGACGGAATAGCATAAACTAAAAACAGTTACATGACATTTAAATAATCAGTGAGTATGTTCTTCTTCTTTTCTCTAGTCCTTGACTAAAACAGCTTTTATACACAAGGGGAGGAGCCGGCCGTCCCGTCCATGTAAACACAGCTCTGACAACAACACAGCCAGCGGGACTCGAGCGTCTCCCTCATTGTAGACAGTCATGACTCAGAGAGACATTTACACATAGACTTGATTTCTGATATATTTATGTATAAAATGTTGCACATTCTTCCTTGAAGGAGATCTCTATGTTCATTTTGAAAGTTAGCTTCTCTACTGAAATTAAGGAGCGTTCTGTGTTTACTGATATGGATTCAAGCATCTGCAAATGAGAGGTGAAAGTCAGCTCTTAAACCTCTTAGTCACAGTTTCATCTCAAATTGAATGTGTTGGAGCGTAAAGTCACCACAATAAAAACTGTGTCTCTGCCCATAAATAAGTGCAGCGCCGTCTCATCTAAGCAGCGCCACTGTTACTCTCTCGTTTCTTCTCGTCTTTTCTTCTCTGGCTCTTCAGTCAGAATCTTTAAAAAAACAGATCACAGATGGTTTAATAACCTCCCAAAGGATGCTTTCTGACAGTGATTCTGTGGACTCATGGTGTCACATTTCTACCTGTATTCCCAGAGAATAACATCCTCCCGGGAGTTATTGTTGCCTTACATGATAAATTCTGAATGTGTTCGTTTTTCAGAGAGTTGTAATTGTATCATGTCACATATGTGTCCCACCTCTCAGGAGACCTCATCACATTTTTATTACTTCTTAAATGGGAAATGCAGTGAGTCATATTTATCGGCCAGGCTTTGCTTTAAAGCCACCTCTGTTCTTAAATCCAGTAATTATGGGATTACCATACCATGAGGGATTAGTGATCACAGCACGAGGAAGTTTTAATACAGCACATAAAAATACTGATATTAGCAGCAGCACAGTAGAAGAAGAACGTAGGGAACCATAAAGAGCTTCTGTTCTATCGAAATAATTTGAGATTAGCTTGACATGAGGGACTGGATAGCCTAGCGGGTATGTCGCGCGCCCCATGTACTGAGGCTTTAGTCTTCATTGCAGTATCAGTGGGTTCAAATCTGACATCAGCCCTTTGCTGCATGCCACCCGCTCTCTCTCCTCCCATTATTTCCTGTATCTCTTCTCCGATCAAATAAAGGACAAAATAGCCCAAAAAAAAAAACAATTTAAAAAGATTAGCTCGTCATTAGCCACATTTTCTGTGTCGGAAAAAGGCGGCAATAAGACACTGGGCGCTGCACTTTTTCTCCAGCCGTCCGTCTGCTGCTACAAACGCTCTCTCTACATATTGAAGACATTTGAAAAAAGACGCTGGCGCTCAGAAAAAAAAACACCAGGTGGATACTGGCCTTTGCACGGAAACAAAATAGATAAAAGCTACAAACTAAAGACTGCTTCTGTACCCGGTCTAAGAGCGTTATTACACCTAACCTGTTTGGTTCGGCTGAAACGAACTTGCGCTGTAGCTGA